>NC_091328.1:5197470-5279970 GCF_038502225.1 Cherax quadricarinatus | reverse complement strand
CATGTTTGAGGGCAATGTGTGGTGTGAATATAATGCAGAGAATTCGTAGTTTGGAAGTTAGGAGGAGGTGCGGGATTACCAAAACTGTTGTCCATAGGGCTGAGGAAGGGTTGTTGAGGTGGTTCGGACATGTAGAGAGAATGGAGCGAAACAGAATGACTTCAAGAGTGTATCAGTCTGTAGTGGAAGGAAGGCGGGGTAGGGGTTGGCCTAGGAAAGGTTGGAGGGAGGGGGTAAAGGAGGTTTTGTGTGCGAGGGGCTTGGACTTCCAGCAGGCGTGCGTGAGCGTGTTTGATAGGAGTGAATGGAGACGAATGGTTTTTAATACTTGACATGCTGTTGGAGTGTGAGCAAAGTAACATTTATAAAGGGGTTCAGGGAAACCGGCAGGCCGGACTTGAGTCCTGGAGATGGGAAGTACAGTGCCTGCACTCTGAAGGAGGGGTGTTAATGTTGCAGTTTAAAAACTGTACTGTAAAGCACCCTTCTGGCAAGACAGTGATGGAGTGAATGATGGTGAAAGTTTTTCTTTTTCGGGCCACCCTGCCCTGGTGGGAATCGGTCAGTGTGATAATAAAATAAATAAAAATAATGTAGTGTATATTGAAATAGAATAGAGGAAATCAGCTCTGATATAAACTACACGTATTTAGGTATGAATACTGGTCAGAGAGCTAATTGTAAGTCTGAGGCATTGGTAAACTAGTATGTCGCTAAGTGAGGAGAGGCTTTATATTTTTATTCAACACATTGGCCGTCTCCCACCAAGGCAGGGTGACTCAAAAAAAATAAATAATAAAAAAAAAAAAGCTTTCACCATCATTCACACAAAATCACTGTGTCCGCATTACTAAAGCACATGCCAATTCAGTTGACCATTTAATAGCTATATCATGAAAATTTTCTTCTTCTTATTCTTTTTAGTAATCTTTACAGGAAAAGGGGTTACTAGCCCATTGTTCCCGGCATTTTAGTTGACTTTTACAACACGCATGGCTTACGGAGGAAAGATTCTTATTCCACTTCCCCATGGATATAAAAGGAAAATTAATAAGACCAAGAACTATTAAGATAAAATCAAAGAAAACTCAGATGAGTGTGTATAAATAAATGTGTACATGTATGTGTAGTGTGACCTAAGTGTAAGTAGAAGTAGCAAGACATGCCTGTAATCTTGCATATTTATGAGACAGACAAAAGACATCAGCAATCCTACCATCATGTAAAACAATCACAGGCTTCGTTTTACACTCACTTGGCAGGACGGTAGTACCTCCCTGGGTGGTTGGTGTCAAATGATTTAGATAAAGAAAAATTGGATATCAAATTGGGGAGGAGGAGTATGGAAGAAGTGAATGTTTTCAGATACTTGGGAGTTGACGTGTCGGCGGATGGATTTATGAAGGATGAGGTTAATCATAGAATTGATGAGGGAAAAAAGGTGAGTGGTGCGTTGAGGTATATGTGGAGTCAAAAAACGTTATCTATGGAGGCAAAGAAGGGAATGTATGAAAGTATAGTAGTACCAACACTCTTATATGGGTGTGAAGCTTGGGTGGTAAATGCAGCAGCGAGGAGACGGTTGGAGGCAGCGGAGATGTCCTGTTTAAGGGCAATGTGTGGTGTAAATATTATGCAGAAAATTCGGAGTGTGGAAATTAGGAGAAGGTGTGGAGTTAATAAAAGTATTAGTCAGAGGGCAGAAGAGGGGTTGTTGAGGTGGTTTGGTCATTTAGAGAGAATGGATCACAGTAGAATGACATGGAAAGCATATAAATCTATAGGGGAAGGAAGGCGGGGTAGGGGTCGTCCTCGAAAGGGTTGGAGAGAGGGGGTAAAGGAGGTTTTGTGGGTAAGGGGCTTGGACTTCCAGCAAGCGTGCGTGAGCGTGTTAGATAGGAGTGAATGGAGACGAATGGTACTTGGGACCTGACGATCTGTTGGAGTGTGAGCAGGGTAATATTTAGTGAAGGGATTCAGGGAAACCGGTTATTTTCATATAGTCGGACTTGAGTCCTGGAAATGGGAAGTACAATGCCTGCACTTTAAAGGAGGGGTTTGGGATATTGGCAGTTTGGAGGGATATGTTGTGTATCTTTATATGTTTATGCTTCTAGACTGTTGTATTCTGAGCACCTCTGCAAAAACAGTGATAATGTGCGAGTGTGGTGAAAGTGTTGAATGATGATGAAAGTATTTTCTTTTTGGGGATTTTCTTTCTTTTTTGGGTCACCCTGCCTGGGTGGGAGACGGCCGACTTGTTTAAAAAAAAAAAAAAAAAAAAAAAAAAATCATGAAAATTATTTGTAACTACCTACCCAAGTCTTAATTCATATAGATTTGAACCCCAATTAGGTGTGAATAGCTGTGATTATGTTTTTTTGTGGAGCCTTTTTTTATTATTTTTTTAATGGTGCATTACTTCAAAATTCAAAACTAACCATAAGATTTAATTCAGAATTTGTGTTTGAGGAGGTAGATCATGCTAATGAATATGATATTGTGTATATGGACTTCAGTAAGGCTATCGATAGAGTTCCACACCAGAGGCTATTGAGGAAACTTAGGGCACACAGAATAGGAGGAGAAATTTTTTCCTGGGTAGAGGCATGGCTGACAATTAGACAGCAGAAAGTTTGCATAAATGGGGAGAAATCAGAATGGGGGCACGTCTCAAGCGGTGTTCCTCAGGGGTCAGTGTTATGCCCGTTGTTCACAATTTACATAAACGACATAGATGAGGGAATAAATAGCGACATGAGCAAATTTGCTGATAACACCAAAATAGGCCATCCAATTCATTCTAATGAGGACATTAGAGCACTCCAGGATGATTTGAATAGACTGACGCAATGGTCGGAGAAGTGGCAGATGCAGTTTAATACAGTGGAACCCCGGTTAACGATATTTTTTCACTCCAGAAGTATGTTCAGGTGCCAATACTGACCAAATTTGTTCCCATAAGAAATATTGTGAAGTAGATTAGTCCATTTCAGACCCCCAAACATACACGTACAAACGCACTTACATAAATACACTTACATAATTGGTCGCATTCGGAGGTAATCGTTATGCGGGGGTCCACTGTATTGACAAATGCAAAGTTCTAAATGTTGGACAGTTAAATAACCATGCCACATATAAACTAAATAATGTAGATCTTAATACTACTGATTGCGAAAAGGATTTAGGAGTTCTGGTTAGCAGTAACCTAAAACCAAGACAATAGTGGATTAGTGTTCGCAATAAAGCTAACAGAATTCTTGGCTTCATATCTAGAAGTATAAATAATAGAAGTCCTCAGGTTGTTCTTCAACTTTATATATCCTTGGTTAGGCCTCATTTAGACTATGCTGTTCAGTTCTGGTCATCGTATTACAGAATGGATATAAATGCTCTGGAAAACGTACAAAGGAGAATGACAAAGATGACCCCATGTATCAGAAATCTTCCCTATGAGGGTAGATTGAGGGCCCTGAATCTGCACTCTCTCGAAAGGCGTAGAATTAGGGGGGGATGTGATTGAGGTGTATAAATGGAAAATAGGAATAAATAAAGGGGATGTAAATAGCGTGCTGAAAATTTCCAGCCATGACAGGACTCGCAGCAATGGTTTCAAGTTGGAAAAATTCAGATTCAGGAAGGATATAGGAAAGCACTGGTTTGGTAATAGAGTTGTGGATGAGTGGAACAAACTCCCAAGTACAGTTATTGAGGCTAAAACGTTGTGTAGTTTTAAAAATAGGTTAGATAAATACATGAGTGGGTGTGGGTGGGTGTGAGTTGACCTGACTAGCTTGTGCTGCTGGGTCTGGTGCAGTGCTCCATCCTTGAGTGGAGATGACCAGGCTGGGTGGGTCATTGGGATAATCCGGGGGGTGGGTCATTGGTCTAATCCGGGGGGAAAACATGGACCTGCTCCGCTTGGGTCAGTAGGCCTGTTGCAGTGTTCCTTCTTTCTTATGTTCTTATGTTCATAGGGTTTTCCAAGCCCAAATTTTTCTTTTGGATATTCCTTTTTATTAATGTCAGATTGGAGTTATATTTAATAAGAGCATAAAAAATGCACAAAAATTTTTGTGGATTTTTTTTATTATTCACTGATTGTAAACTTGTAGGATGTCTAAGAATGTATTTGGGGATGGAATGAATTTTGTGGTGATAGCAAACATCCAAAGATCTAAGTTCAATTTGCAATATTAATGTTAAGTATAATAAAACCTTTCATTAATGGACTAATAGGGAGTTGGATAATGCTGATTGTCTGCAATTCTCTAATTATGAAATTAAAATTTCACGAGCGTCCGGTTGTCTTGTGAAGTGGTGGACTTGGTCTGCTGATGCAGAAGATAACTAGGCACTAAGAATACGGGTACTTGAACTTCTGTACACTTCTGCCTGCGTGTGAATGATAGATATGTAGATAGATTTTTTTTTTTAACACTGACCATCTCCCACCAAGGTAAGGTGACCCGAAAAAGAAATGCTTTAACCATCATTCACTTCATCACTTGCCAGAAGCATGTAGACACTACAGTTCAAATGCCCTTCCAAACTGCAGATATCCCCAGGCCCGGTGGCCTGGTGGCTAAAGCTCCCGCTTCACACACGGAGGGCCCGTGTTCGGTTCCCGGTGGGTGGAAACATTTCGACACGTTTCCTTACACCTGTTGTCCTGTTCACCTAGCAGCAAATAGGTACCTGGGTGTTAGTCGACTGGTGTGGGTCGCATCCTGGGGGACAAGATTAAGGACCCCATTGGAAATAAGTTAGACAGTCCTCGATGACGCACTGACTTTCTTGGGTTATCCTGGGTGGCTAACCCTCCGGGGTTAAAAATCCGAACGAAATCTTATCTTATCTTACCTGACTAACTGGTTTCCCTGAATTCCTTTATGAAATGTTACCTTGTTTGCACTCGAGCAACTTATCAAGTCCCTAAAACAACTTGCTCCACTCAGTCCTGTCAGACATGCTCACACATGCCTACTGGATGTGTAAGTAGAAGTAGCAAGATGTACCTGCAGTCTTGTGTGTTTGGGACAGAAAGAAAACACACCAACAGATCCTACCATTGAGTTAATACAGTTTCTGCTTCATACTTATTTGGCAGGATGATAGTACCTCTTTGGGTGGTTGCTGTCTACCAATCTACTACTACCTCGGTGGGAGACAGATGATGTGTTAAAAACAATATTGATTTATTTAATTTTTTTATTTATTTTATCTTATTTATCAAAGATTGTCAATTATGTATATGATAGGGTATCCCTATCGTAATTTTTTTTATATCACTCAGAAAATGAAGGGTAGATGTATGGTCTAGGACTTTGATTCACAACATTAGATTCAATACCAAATGGTTAACAGTAAGGGAGGTGAATTATGATTAATTTAAAAACATGTAGGAGGTGAAGGGTTGAGGTGGAGTGAGATACAATCAAGAGAGAGAATACAGTGTGTATCTTATGCTTGTTCTGGTCCCACCTTTGAATGTATATTGTTGTGCTTGTCCCAGTAGTCTCCAAACATAATGGTGCCTTCATATTTCATAATTGCTGTCACTCCCTTTCATTATTTTTCTCCTTTAATTTTTTCCTCTCTAATTGTATTTACTTGGTGTATTCTTAAGTCTTAAATTTGAATAATTTCTCAAAAATAATTTATATTTTGTATTTTTAACACAGACCAGCTTTATTAAGAAGTGGAGTATCTCAGGACTTGCTATTAGGACGTTGGAGACTGACTTTAGAGCTGTTTGGAAGAGTGTTCATAGATGATGTTGGAGCTGAACCAGGCTCCATAATTGCTCAGCTTGGAGGCTTCCCTGTTAAAGAGGCCAAATTTAGAAGAGAAATGGAAAAGCTTCGAAATTGTCAACAGCGTGATCTGAATCTCACTAAGGTGGGCTTCTGAAAGTGTACTTTTCAAGTGTTTTTTTTTTATGAGCTTTTAATTTTTTCTCTAGATTAATGGTGTAGATGTGTTCCAGCTATACTGCTCAGTCAGGCCATCCAACACTTTAATCCTGCATAATAAGAATCTTCAATATGCTTTGAAAACTCCACTGTTTGCATATGGAAAATATACATTACACACATGGACAGAATTACTGAGAGAAATGGGACATCACATAATGGCAAAACTTCATAAAGCAAGGGAAACCTGCATTGAAGTTCTGATGAAGTTAATAGAAAATGTAAATTCATGTATAGTAATATTCTTATTAACACTTGTCAATTTTCCATTTTTGTTTGCAGATTGATCGTGAGAGAGGGCAATTAGTCACTCAAACATTTAAGGAACTCAATACCCAGTACAATAATTACCATAGACGAGGCACACAGTCATCTCCTCCTCTAGCAGTCAATCGGGTTAAAGTTACATTCCGTGATGAGCCCGGGGAAGGCTCTGGGGTGGCCAGATCTTTTTACACAGCGATTGCCGAAGCTTTGCTATCTGGAGAGAAGCTTCCCAGCCTGGAGCCCTGCCAGGTGAGGCCTAAAGAAGTATGTCATTCTCTCAAGTTTTTCTATATAACTAGGCAGCTAGCTTTATTGTGTGTGTTGCCACTTGCAGACAGTAGGTAGTGCCTATATATCACAGTAACAGTGTGGACTAGAAATGTATGCCGTGCCATGTCTAACTTGACCTTCTCCCCCCCCACTCCATCCCTGCTTGCCTGCCTGCTTGTCTCCCCTCTGCTTTTCCTTACCCTCTCTGTTTCCTTCCATCCTCTCTTATTTCATCCTTCCTCTTTTTCCTGCCTCCTTCCTCCTGCCCACCTCTTTTGATTGCATTTTCTTAAGACTGAAAGAAGGTATTTGAAATGAGGGCAAAAAACTTAAGGTGCAGGCAGAAATAACAGGAAATGTACTCTGGTGGATCAGAGTGTACCTTAGGAAGGAGGCAAAGGGTAATTGTCTGGGGAGATGTGTCAGAATGGGGAAGTATAACAAGCAAGGTGCTTCAAAGATCAGTATTAGGGTACTTTCCACTTCCAGGACTCGAGTCCAGCTAACTGGTTTTCCTGAATCCTTTTACAAAATATTACTTTGTTTTGAGTGAGAAGAAATCTAGACATGACAATGCGACTCATAATTAATGAGAAACTTGTAAATACCCTGGGGGTAATTTTAAGATGTCTTGATGTTCAATATTGAAGTATTTTTAATGCTGGTTATTTGAACTTCATGTGATAGTATTTATTATTGTACTCTTCAGTGTTATATTTAGTTTTGCATTTTTTTAATTTTTCACTTGTGAATGTAGGCTGTGTATGAGGGTATACATACAGTATACTCTTGATATAGTAGACTATTGGGAGATGCACAGAATGATGTTAAAATATAGTAAAAATAAAGTGCATTAAAGTGTTCTCTGCTGTTTCTTATAAAGTACTGTACACAGTTTTACAGATATACTGCAATAAACATGGGAAATAAAAGAGTTAAATGTACAATTTAACCAGTAAGTAGTCTTTTCCTATATTTTTAAAAGTGTTATATTGAGAGTTTACTGTGCAATATTTTTTTTCCTCACACAGTGCACATTGGCTCAGTAGATGCACTTGAATTTTTAAAGGATTTTTTTTCTTAAGGGAAAAAGAAGAAAACTGTATATTATCATACAGATAAAGAGAAGCAGGACTTGAGTCCTGGAAATGGGAAGTTCAGTACCTGCACTTTAAAGGAGGGGTTTGGGATATTGGCAGTTTGAAGGGACTTCTAAACTGGCGTATCTGAGCACCTCTGCGAAGACAGTGATTATGTATGAGTGAGGTGAGAGTGTTGAATGATAATGAAAGTATTTTCGTTTTGGGGATTTTCTTTCTTTTTGGGTCACCCTGCCTCGGTGGGAGACAACCGACGTGTTAAAAAAAAAAGTGAAGCCAATTGTCCATTACTTCAAAATGATAAAATAAATTTTTCGTGATGATCTGTTTGTCTTTTGAAGTAGTGGATTTTATCTGCTAATGCAGAAAGCAAAATAACAGTATGGGTATTGTAATCTGTAGTATTGCTATACAGTACAGTACTGTACTGTATAGCAGTTTTATGGTACTGTATGTAATTTATAGTAATTTTATTTAATTTTTTGTAGTGGAGAGATGTGTAAACTGCCATGATCAATAGTGGTGACTAGGAATAACTTCAATTGCGAGTCATACGAGCTGTAAAGCTCTACTAGCATCTACATTAAGTTTGATCTTGCTTCTGCAGATATCAGACACATTTTTAAAACCACATTCCTCACGTACCTGTGCCACTGAGACGCCAAACTCGGCCAAGTCTGACTAACACTGAGATCCACTCGTTTCCTCTTGGCACCACCATGCACCTTAGAGGCTATTATTAATTGTATTTAACACCTTTTACTGTCCAGACCCCCAAAACTCATGTTACTCCCAGTGTCTTTTTTTTTTTTTTTTTTTTTTTTTTTAAGAAAAATTTATAAAAATTAATAATTTTTTTCTTCAGAAATGGCAGAAAATCTTTTAATGACACTAAAAGTACGAAATTTGATGGAAAATTTATGTAATTATGCAGGTATAAATTTAGAGGTCTGGGTGCAATTTATGCATTGGTGATTTCACTGACTTTGCATCCTATTTTAACCCTTTGACTGTTTCTGATATATATATAGGTCTTACGAGCCAGTGTTTTTGACGTATTTATACTCCAAAATTTTAGCGGCTTCAAATCAAGCGGGAGAAAGTTGGTAGGTCCACATGCGAGAGAATGGGTCTGTGTAATCAGTGTGCGCAGTATAAAAGAAACTCCTGAAGCATGCAGTGCATAATGAGAAAAAAAACTCTTCCGTGTTTTTGGATTAAAACGTCAACTTTGAGCGTATTTTCATATACATGGGACCCCCACATAACGATATTAATCCGTTCCCGAGAGCTCATTGTTATGCGAAATTATCGTTATGTGAATGAATTTTCCCCATAAGAAATAATGGAAATCAAATTAATCCGTGCAAGACACCCCAAAGTATGAAAAAAAAAATTTTACCACATGAAATATTAATTTTAATACACACAAACTGAAAAAGGCATGCACAGTTACATGACACTTACCTTTATTGAAGATCTGGTGATGATTGATGGGATGGGAGGTGGAGAGAGTCTTAGTGTTTAGAAGGGGAATCCCCTTCCATTAAGACTTGAGGTGTCAAGTCCTTTTCTGGGGTTACTTCCCTTCTTCTTTTAATGCCACTAGGACCAGCTTCAGAGTCACTGGACTTCTGTCGCACAACATATCTGTCCATAGTGGCCTGTACCTCTCGTTCCTTTATGACTTTCCTAAAGTGTTTCACAACAGTGTCAGTGTAATAGTCACCAGCACGGCTTGCAATAGCTGTGTTAGGGTGATTGTCATCAAAAAAGGTTTGCACTTTAAGCCACATTCCACACATTTCCATAATCTTTGAAGTAGGCAACTTCTTCAATTTCTCTCTCCCCTCCTCCGAACCAGTTTCCTCAGGTCTGGCCTCTTGCTGTTGAAGTTGATCTAGCAGCTCATCAGTGGTTAGTTCTTCATTGTCCTCCTCCACCAACTCTTCCACATCATCCCCACTAACCTCCAACCCCAAGGACTTTCCCAATGCCACAATGGATTCCTCAACTGGCATAGGATTCCCAGGGTTAGCCTCAAACCCTTCAAAATCCCTTTGGTCTACACATTCTGGCCACAGTTTCTTCCAAGCAGAGTTCAAGGTCCTCTTAGTCACTCCCTCCCAAGCCTTACCTATAAGGTTTACACAATTGAGGATATTAAAGTGATCTCTCCAAAACTCTCTTAGAGTCAATCGAGTTTCTGAGGTCACTATAAAGCACCTTTCAAACAAGAGCTTTTGTGTACAGTTTTTTGAAGTTTGCAATAACCTGCTGGTCCATGGGCTGCAGGAGAGGAGTGGTATTAGGAGGCAAAAACTTCACCTTAATGAAGCTCATGTCCCCATAAAGTCGCTCTGCCACGTCTGTAGGATGACCAGGGGCATTGTCTAACACCAGGAGGCACTTAAGGTCTAATTTCTTTTCAGTTAGGTAATCTTTCACATTGGGGGCAAATGCTTGGTGTAACCAGTCATAGAAAAAGTCCCTAGTGACCCATGCCTTACTGTTTGCCCTCCACAGCACACACAAATTAGCCTTGAGGATATTCTTTTGCCTGAACGCTCTGGGAGTTTCTGAGTGATACACTAATAAAGGCTTCACTTTGCAATCACCAGTAGCATTGGAACACATCAACAGAGTAAGCCTGTCTTTCATAGGCTTATGTCCTGGGAGTGCCTTTTCCACCTGAGTAATGTAGGTCCTGCTTGGCATTTTCTTCCAAAACAGGCCTGTTTCATCACAATTAAACACTTGTTCAGGTTTCAGTCCTTCACTGTCTATGTACTCCTTGAATTCCTGCACATATTTTTCAGCTGCTTTGTGGTCCGAACTGGCAGCCTCACCATGCCTTATCACACTATGTATGCCACTACGCTTCTTAAATCTCTCAAACCAACCTTTGCTGGCCTTAAATTCACTCACATCATCACTAGTTGCAGGCATTGCATTTTTTTAATTAAATCCTCATGCAACTTCCAAGCCTTTTCACTTATGATCACTTGAGAGATGCTATCTCCTGCTATCTGTTTTTCATTTATCCATACCAATAAGAGTCTCTCAACATCTTCCATCACTTGCGATCTCTGTTTCGAAAACACAGTTGAACCTTTGGCAAGAACAGCTTCCTTGATTGCCGTTTTGTTGGACACAATAGCAGCGATGGTTGATTGGGGTTTACTATACAACCTGGCCAGCTCGGAGACACGCACTCCACTTTCATACTTAGCAGTGATCTCTTTCTTCATCTCTATAGTAATTCTCACCCTTATTCCTGTAGGGTTGGCACTAGAAGCTTTCTTGGGGCCCATGGTCACTTATTTTGCAGATAAAATCACCAAAAACACTGTAATAATACGAAATGTTCCGATTGTATGCTTGGATGTTACCGCGGAGGCTGGCTGGTAAACAATGCCACCGGCGGAACATGTGAGGCTGGCTCAGGCCGCACATTAGACGCGTCTCGGACAAATAGCGTTGAGCGGATTTTTTAGCAGTATGCGAGGTAAAATCTTAGCGATAAAATGTATCGGTATGCGGATTTAACGTTATGTGATGCCAACGGTATGTGGGGGTCCACTGTAGTATGTATGGTTGTATTCTCGTTTTCTTGGTCTCGTTCGATAGAATGGAAGACATATTACAGAGATAGAGATGATTTTGATTGGTTTCACAATGACAAGGACCTTGAAATTGAGCTCAAATTAGTAGAAATGTTCAATTTTTGCCAATGTTCAAGAGTAAACAAATGGCGTCATTGTCTAATAAGTGTCCAACTAGCCATTTTAATACAGTCACAAATGGGTTGACATTTATTATTTTTTTTTTATTATCACACTGGCCGATTCCCACCAAGGCGGGGTGGCCCGAAAAAGAAAAACTTTCACCATCATTCACTCCATCACTGTCTTTCCAGAAGGGTGCTTTACATTCAGTTTTTAAACTGCAACATTAACACCCCTCCTTCAGAGTGCAGGCACTGTACTTCCCATCTCCAGGACTCAAGTCCGGCCTGTCGGTTTCCCTGAACCCCTTCATAAATGTTACTTTGCTCACACTCCAACAGCACGTCAAGTATTAAAAACCATTTGTCTCCATTCACTCCTATCAAACATGCTCACGCATGCCTGCTGGAAGTCCAAGCCCCTCACACACAAAACCTTCTTTACCCCCTCCCTCCAACCTTTCCTAGGCCGACGCCTACCCCGCCTTCCTTCCACTACAGACTGATACACTCTTGAAGTCATTCTGTTTCGCTCCATTCTCTCTACATATCCGAACCACCTCAACAACCCTTCCTCAGCCCTCTGGACAACAGTTTTGGTAATCCCGCACCTCCTCCTAACTTCCAAACTACGAATTATCTGCATTATATTCACACCACACATTGCCCTCAGACATGACATCTCCACTGCCTCCAGCCTTCTCCTGGCTGCAACATTCATCACCCATGCTTCACACCCATATAAGAGCATTGGTAAAACTATACTCTCATACATTCCCCTCTTTGTCTCCAAGGACAAAGTTCTTTGTCTCCACAGACTCCTAAGTGCACCACTCACCCTTTTCCCCTCATCAATTCTATGATTCATCTCATCTTTTATAGACCCATCCGCTGACATGTCCACTCCCAAATATCTGAATACATTCACCTCCTCCATACTCTCTCCCTCCAATCTGATATCCAATCTTTCATCACCTAATCTTTTTGTTATCCTCATAACCTTACTCTTTCCTGTATTCACTTTTAATTTTTTTCTTTTGCACACCCTACCAAATTCATCCACCAATCTCTGCAACTTCTCTTCAGAATCACCCAAGAGCACAGTGTCATCAGCAAAGAGCAACTGTGACAACTCCCACTTTGTGTGTGATTCTTTATCTTTTAACTCCACGCCTCTTGCCAAGACCCTCGCATTTACTTCTCTTACAACCCCATCTATAAATATATTAAACAACCATGGTGACATCACACATCTTTGTCTAAGGCCTACTTTTACTGGGAAATAATTTCCCTCTTTCCTACATACTCTAACTTGAGCCTCACTATCCTCGTAAAAACTCTTCACTGCTTTCAGTAACCTACCTCCTACACCATACACCTGCAACATCTGCCACATTGGTCCCCTATCCATCCTGTCATACGCCTTTTCCAAATCCATAAATGCCACAAAGACCTCTTTAGCCTTATCTATATACTGTTCACTTATATGTTTCACTGTAAACACCTTGTCCACACACCCCCTACCTTTCCTAAAGCCTCCTTGTTCAACTGCTATCCTATTCTCCATCTTACTCTTAATTCTTTCAATAATAACTCTACCATACACTTTACCAGGTATACTCAACAGACTTCTTTCTTTCTTTCTTTCAACACACCGGCCGTATCCCACCGAGGCGGGGTGGCCCAAAAGGAAAAACGAAAGTTTCTCCTTTTACATTTAGTAATATATACAGGAGAAGAGGTTACTAGCCCCTTGCTCCCGGCATTTTAGTTGCCTCTTACAACACGCATGGCTTACGGAGGAAGAATTCTGTTCCACTTCCCCATGGAGGTAAGAGAAAATAAACAACAAGAACAAGAACTAGTAAGAAAATATTAGAAAACCCAGAGGGGTGTGTATATATATGCTTGTACATGTATGTGTAGTGTGGCCTAAGTGTAAGTAGAAGTAGCAAGACATACCTGAAATCTTGCATGTTTATGAGACAGAAAAATGGACACCAGCAATCCTACCATCATGTAAAACAATTACAGGCTTCCGTTTTACACTCACTTGGCAGGACGGTAGTACCTCCCTGGGTGGTTGCTGTCTACCAACCTACTACCTAAACTCAGCAGACTTATCCCCCTATAATTTTTGCACTCTCTTTTGTCCCCTTTGCCTTTATACAAAGAAACTATGCATGCTCTCTGCCAATTCCTAGGTACCTTACCCTCATCCTTACATTTATTAAATAATTGCACCAACCACTCCAAAACTATATCCCCACCTGCTTTTAACATTTCTATCTTTATCCCATTAATCCCGGCTGCCTTACCCCATTTCATTTTACCTACTGCTTCACGAACTTCCCCCACACTCAGAACTGGTTCTTCCTCACTCCTACAAGATGTTATTCCTCCTTGCCCTATACACGAAATCACAGCTTCCCTATCTTCATCAACATTTAACAATTCCTCAAAATATTCCCTCCATCTTCCCAATACCTCTAACTCTCCATTTAATAACTCTCCTCTCCTATTTTTAACTGACAAATCCATTTGTTCTCTAGGCTTCCTTAACTTGCTAATCTCACTCCAAAACTTTTTCTTATTTTCAACAAAATTTGTTGATAACATCTCACCCACTCTTTCATTTGCTCTCTTTTTACATTGTTTCACCACTCTCTTAACCTCTCTCTTTTTCTCCATATACTCTTCCCTCCTTGCATCACTTCTACTTTGTAAAAACTTCTCATATGCTAACTTTTTCTCCCTTACTACTCTCTTTACATTATCATTCCACCAATCGCTCCTCTTTCCTCCCGCACCCAGTTTCCTGTAACCACAAACTTCTGCTGAACACTCTAACATTACATTTTTAAACCTACCCCATACCTCTTTGACCCCATTGCCTATGCTCTCACTAGCCCATCTATCCTCCAATAGCTGTTTATATCTTACCCTAACTGCCTCCTCTTTTAGTTTATAAACCTTCACCTCTCTCTTCCCTGATGCTTCTATTCTCCTTGTATCCCATCTACCTTTTACTCTCAGTGTAGCTATAACTAGAAAGTGATCTGATATATCTGTGGCCCCTCTATAAACATGTACATCCTGAAGTCTACTTAACAGTCTTTTATCTACCAATACATAATCCAACAAACTACTGTCACTTCGCCCTACATCATATCTTGTATACTTATTTATCCTCTTCTTCTTAAAATATGTATTACCTATAACTAAACCCCTTTCTATACAAAGTTCAATCAAAGGGCTCCCATTATCATTTACACCTGGCACCCCAAACTTACCTACCACACCCTCTCTAAAAGTTTCTCCTACTTTAGCATTCAGGTCCCCTACCACAATTACTCTCTCACTTGGTTCAATTATTACAATAATGCAGTAGTCTGCATAACAGTGAGTCTTCTATTTTTTGCGTGAATAAAAATTCAAAATAGAAAGCAAGAGTAATGTAAGAGGGGCCTGGAGATATGACTGATAACAGAAATTTTTTTATTTTAGTGCCAGAAATGTCTGCATTGTTCATTCTGGACCCTGTTTTGAAATTGGCATCTCTTTTAATTTGTGTGAAATTGGCCAAATTGCCAATTTCTGACCACCTGGGTGGTTGAAATCAGTAAATGGGTGGTTTCTTGTACTCAATCGACAGAACAAATGGAATTCTAAAGAAATAGCTGTGAGTTTGGTCGACAGGAACAATGGAATTGGCCGAAACTAGGGCTCAGAGTGGGCAAAATTGCCGATGTGTAAATGTAGCTGAGTTTGCTAACTTCGCGAGAGCGTAATTCCATAAGTTTTCAGTCAAATTTCGTACTTTTGGTGTCATTACCATCGGGAAAAGATTCTCTATCATTTCATAAGATTTTTTTTTTTTTTTCAAATTCTTTGATACTGAGAGCAAGTTTGTGAGCAGGGGTCTCGACAGTCAAAGGTTTAAGTAAATTCCATTGTTCCATTCAACCAAATTCTTATCTATTTTGCTAGTATACCTTCCATTCTATTGATTGAGCACAAGAAACCACCCGTTCAACTATTGCATCTACCCTATAAGTGCACAGAAGTGAGTAATTTGGTCATTTGTACACAAAACTAAAAAAAAACATTACCTCTGTTCATTAATCAAGTTCCCAGGCCTCGAGAGAGACCATTATCATAAAAAAAAAACACCATCACACACAGAAGATTTACTCTTATTTCATGGATAATATAACCAGGAATGGTTGGTCATGGTTTATGGGCACTAGGGGGGGAGGCCCAACCCTTCCTCAGGAAAATCACCAAAAATCATATATTTCCCCCACTTTGAGGCCTATTTCAAACTAATTCTGGTCTGAAACTGACCAAAATCATCTCCATTTCACTAGTATGTCCTCCATTCTATTGATACCAGGGAACTGCCCATAAAACCAAGAAAAAAAAATCCTAAAACATGTCTCAAGCTGCTTTTTTAAACCAAAGACATGGTCAGAGGTTAGTTGTTCCCACCATGTACTGTGTTGGGCAGGATTTTTTTATACTGTGCACACCTACTGTATAGACCCATTCTCTCATATCTAGGCCAAAATTGAGGGTGCTGTGATTAATATGTAGAGGTATGTGAGACACAGAAAGAGTTGAAGTTGATAAAATTTTCATTTCATCCTAAAATTTAAAATTATAGTAAATGATTATCCAAAACAGCTCCATGTGCATATAATTTTTTTTTCTTTCCTCAGGTTGGGTTATCTGTGGTACGATATAGTTTATATGGTCAATACAAGGGACGTGACAGAGACCGTCGCCAGGGTGCATCGTCATCTCGTTCATTACAGAGAAGAGAAGCTCGCAAGACACTCTCTGTGGATGCTCGACCATTCTACATGACAGGAGAGGGGACCAGCAATGAACACCTACCTTCCAACATGTTGCAAATTGGAGAAGCTCTGTTTCCCAAAGTACAGAGCCTCAGGCCAGTAAGTACTGTACTGTATCAGGAGTAAGCTTTTAGCATAATCTTTTATTTGGAAGGATATTTACTGCTGTACTGTGGTTACTAAATAGTTATTTTAATGTATCCTTATCAGAAATGAAGTTGGTAGGTGAGTTTAAATGGCAATTAAAAAGTGCCTATTTTTTTGTATCAGTACTTGTCTGACACAGCAACACAGTGGTGTCTTGATACAGAGGACATCTCCAACTGTTGCACAACAACTTACTAGCATGTTTTAATGTGTGAGAAGGGTTAGATTTGAGAGGGACTTGCAACCTGCCAGGCACAGGGACAGTAGGTCTGCTAGTGGGCCCACCTGTAATGCCATCTCCAACTGTCACCCCTCATTTCTAGCTACAGTATATAAAACTCCAACCATGTACCTATACTTGGGAGTGATCAAGGCTCAGGGACTGAATACCTCAAAATTACTGCTTGCTTCTGTCAGTGATGGCTGAGAAGGCTCAGGGACTGAATACCTCAAAATTACTGCTTGCTTCTGTCAGTGATGGCTGAGGGACTAAACTCCTCAAAAAATCCCAACTTTTTCAACTGTCTTCAGTAACTTAATCAATTTTATATTCAAACTGGAGAAGCCAGCTGAGCAGGTGAAACATATTAACAATACAGATAACCAAGTGTTCGGCATGCATCTTATTCATCTTCTACTTGGATATTGTGTATATCATTAATGTAAGGATACATAATCTTATGGTTTACCATTATTAATTTAGTTTTCTGTTCTTGTTTAAAAACCCTGTTCAAATATTTTAAGATATAGAATCTTCCCTTAATGTAGATACTGTATTTGATGAATGCATTATTTAATTCTTCAATTTATTTTGCTTCTTGACAGTCTCTGGCCAGCAAAATCACTGGAATGTTGTTGGAGTTAACACATGCTCAGCTGCTTCTACTCTCTGCTAGTGAGGATGCACTTCGGCAAAAGGTGGACGAGGCAGTGGACCTAATACTTGCCCAGGGTAGAGATCATACTCCTGAGTATTCCCCCTCACACCAAGGTAAGTTAAAAGTGTATTGACAGACTAGTTATATATACTAGTTTCTTATAATATTAGATGCTTCAAAATGTTTTAAAACTACAAACATTGCCTCACTTGGAATAATCGGTATATGTATATATATACGGAATATATACGGTATAATTGTTGTTTATTCTTTTTTTTATATTATTTTGGTCTTCTTAAGCTATGCACAAGGAATACTTATAACTTTACAACTGTCTCCAAGTGTAATACTCCTCAAAACATGGAAATAAGTCATATTGATTGATTTTACTAGGTTATAAATATGGTATATATACTCTATAATTGTGCTTTTATTATATTTTTTACTGGTTTGGTCTTCTAAGGGTGTGTATAATGAATACTTATAATATTACTTATCAAAACATGGAAATTATTCACATTGATTTAACTGGGCTATTCTGGGTTATACCAGTGTGCTTTGTGCCTGAATTCCATTGTCAGTACCATGAATATAATTAATAGTACAATAAATGTTGACTGAATAAGTCATCTTTGAGCCTCTTGCACACCCTGTTTGCTGGTAGGGAAGCTGGTGATGGAACAGCTCCTGGTTCCTTTGTTTACTTTTGCTAGTGAGGTGTACTAGTACATCGGACACAGTCATCCCCTGAGTAGTTAACCAGATTCATTTTGTGGACCCTGCTGGAATTAGATTTTTTCAAATGTAAGAATAGATGGAAGAAGACCCAAAGAGTTGTCCTGAGGTAAAAATTTATTGGATGGTGGCAGATTTGCGAGTGCAAAAAATGAAGCTTACTAGTATGTCGGACACAGTACTAGCACCTGTGTACTAGTATGTTGGACACAGTTAAAAGGTTAAGGAAGTGGAAGAGTAGTTACTGAATGGTAACTTTTGAATTGTGTAGTCACCATGGACCAATCTATACCAAACAAAAATGAACCCTTACAAATGCATAAAATGAGCATAAAACATGGATGCCAAGGAAGAAAATAAAAAATTGACTCACTATGCCAGACTAATAAGGTGCCTTTGAAGATGACACTGAAAATATATTTTCATGCAATCATTCTTAATTATGATTGACAGTAGACTGTTTTCTGAAATTTCATGTTTACAAAAAATAGAGTGGGAGAATTTGCTTAATATGCCTGTCTGATGCACCATAGACACGGATGAAGGAGGAGAGGAGCCTGAGGATGCTAGTGCACCCCTGTTTTACCAGCCGGGCAAGAGAGGTTTCTACTCTCCTCGCCAGAGTCGACCAACTCCAGAAAGACTTAATGCATTCCGTAATGTTGGCAGGTCAGTGGCCAACTGAATTTTATAACTTGAATTATAACAAAGTTGTTTAATTATTTTAAAAGATTGTCCAGTTTATATTTTCTCTCATAAGATGTTTTAGTGGAATTTTCTTACTAATAATTTAATTATCTTTTGCCAGACTTTTGGGGTTGTGCTTATTACAAAACGAATTGTGTCCTATTTACCTAAACCGCCACGTTCTAAAGTATATTCTGGGGCGTCCCGTGCGCTTCCATGACCTAGCCTTCTTCGACCCAGTGATGTATGAGAGTTTGCGCAAACTAGTGTTAGATGCCGAGAATAAGGACACTGGCACTGACGTGTTTAAGGCTCTGGATCTCACATTCAGGTACTCTATTTATATATTTTTATTTACTTAACCTTGTGTTTAGATTTAAGATTTTCTAAGTAATGTGAAGAGTGAGGATTACTATGGGTACAGATTGCTGACTTGTTAATGCAGGAATATATCTTACTACTGTACCACAGGATATACAGTAGACCAGGTAGACAAAGATAGATTCTTGAGCAGGAAGGTAAACGAGGGTAGAGTAGGAAATTGCATACTCAAGTGAGTCACAGGATTATCAGGAAGCATTTCTTTAACATGACTGATAAAAAAGCGAAAAAAAAACTTTCATCGTTCACCCCATCACAATCTTGCCAAAGGCATGCTTACACTACAGTTATAAAACTGCAACATTAACACCCCTCCTTCAGAGTGCTGGCACTGTACTTCCCATCTCCAGGAATCAAGTCCGGCCTGCCAGTTTCCCTGAATCCCTTCATAAATGTTATCTTGCTTACACTCCAACAGCATGTCAAGTCCTAAAAACCATTTGTCTCCATTCGCTCCAACCTAACATGCTCACACACGCTTGCTGGAAGTCCAAGTCCCTCGCACACAAAACCTCCTTTACTCCCTCCCTCCAACTTTTCCTAGGCTGACCCCTACCCCACTGACTCATTGGGAGTGGACCCCATACAGGGATGTAATATTGTCACTAGAGTGCAGGACCAAGCTCTAGTGCTTTCCTTCCTGCATACTTGAATAGATAATTGCCATTTTTTTTTTCCATCAAACTGGCCATTCCCTACCAAGGCAGGGTGACCTGAAAAAGAAGAAAACTTTATCAAGTTTTTCTTCTTTTTACACTTATTAATTTATACAGGAGAAAGAGTCACTAGGCCCTTGCTCCTGGCATTGTAGTCACCTCTTACAGTACACATGGCTTACAGAGGAAGGATTTTTCTCCACTTCCCCATGGAGAAAATGCAAATATGTGCTGTAGTTACAAGAACTAAGAGAGTTTGCACTTGTAATATTTCAGGTTGAAAGTAATATCTTACCACAGTTAAATATAATCTGGTATTTTGTTTTTGTTAGCACATTGGCTGTTTTCCACTGATTCAGGGTGACCCCGGCCCCCCCCCCCCCCCCCAAAAAAAAAAAAAAAAAAAAAAAAAAAACTTTCATTATCATTTACTCCATCACTGTCTTGCCAGAGGTGCACCTACACTACAGTTTAAAAAGCCGCCCCAATTAACACCCTTCCTTCAGAGCACATTAAGTTAAATAAGCACAAGAATATATTATTCACTACTTCATTATGGATGTAATAAATGGTTACATTAACTTTGCAATGAATAAATATAATGAAAGTTTTTATTTCAAAAAAAAAGTACGGTGTGTTGTATACTCCAAATGTATGCTGTCTCATCCCTGTGTTTATAATTTATTGGCTCTCTTCTATTTTTTTTTTTTTTTCAACAAGTCGGCCGTCTCCCACCGAGGCAGGGTGACCCAAAAAAGAAAGAAAATCCCCAAAAAGAAAATACTTTCATCATCATTCAACACTTTCACCACACTCGCACATTATCACTGTTTTTGCAGAGGTGCTCAGAATACAACAGTCTAGAAGCATACACATATAAAGATACACAACATATCCCTCCAAACTGCCAATATCCCAAACCCCTCCTTTAAAGTGCAGGCATTGTACTTCCCATTTCCAGGACTCAAGTCCGACTATATGAAAATAACCGGTTTCCCTGAATCCCTTCACTAAATATTACCCTGCTCACACTCCAACAGATCGTCAGGTCCCAAGTACCATTCGTCTCCATTCACTCCTATCTAACACGCTCACGCACGCTTGCTGGAAGTCCAAGCCCCTTACCCACAAAACCTCCTTTACCCCCTCTCTCCAACCCTTTCGAGGACGACCCCTACCCCGCCTTCCTTCCCCTATAGATTTATATGCTTTCCATGTCATTCTACTTTGATCCATTCTCTCTAAATGACCAAACCACCTCAACAACCCCTCCTCTGCCCTCTGACTAATACTTTTATTAACTCCACACCTTCTCCTAATTTCCACACTCCAAATTTTCTGCATAATATTTACACCACACATTGCCCTTAAACAGGACATCTCCACTGCCTCCAACCGTCTCCTCGCTGCTGCATTTACCACCCAAGCTTCACACCCATATAAGAGTGTTGGTACTACTATACTTTCATACATACCCTTCTTTGCCTCCATAGATAACGTTTTTTGACTCCACATATACCTCAACGCACCACTCACCTTTTTTCCCTCATCAATTCTATGATTAACCTCATCCTTCATAAATCCATCCGCTCAAGATTCCTCTCCAGAATCACATTCTTGAATCATTATCATATTGTCAGCCTATTGAAACTAGGGAGATCATTGGTTAGTATAATGTTATATAGTAATGTACATATATACATAAAAATTAATTTAATATTTATTTTCTGTGAACTTTGACAGTATTGATGTGATCCCTGAGGAAGGTGGCACAAATATAGAACTCATTAGTGGAGGGCGTAATGTGGAAGTAACAACTGGGAATGTATATGACTATGTACGCAAGTATGCAGAATATCGTATGGTTAAATCTCAGGAGAAAGCTTTGCAGGTAAGCAGATATGAAAGAATCTAAGCACTTCTTTTATGATTGTTTAAATTTTGGAATTTGGCCTTGAAACGGACAGTTGTCTTTGGGAGTTTTGATTTGCCTTTTGTTGTTATAAAAAGAAAGAAAGCCATAAGCTGGCTATTTTGAGTGCTAGAGCTGTTAGGGTGATGGGGAGAGTACAATGGAGGATAAAGATAAACAGATGAACTTTTAAATGTTTGTTAATGCTTAAGAAATGTAAATTATTGAAATATAATTAATAATGCTACTCAGTTTTGATTTTTCATGTTGTCATTTTAATGGAATAAGGTGGATTTATTAGATTATCAGTAGAATGCATTTAATGATTGAGTGAATTGTGTCGTGTGTTATAATGTACAGTGGAACCTCTACTTACGAGTGCATCCACGTGTGAGTTTTTCCAGATGCGAGCAGCTGCTCGATCGATTTTTTGCTTCCAGATGCAAGCAAAATTTCCAGATGTGAGCGGGCCTCAAGGGAGGTAAATTGACATTGGTGAGGGGGCTCTTGCTCTTGATCTAGGGAATTGGATCTCAGTTGTTTGTTGGACTATCTTATTGAAACTTGGGCAATGTATGATGAAAAGATGCTTCTTAATGTACACCAAAAATGAAAGAAATTTGACCATAAATAACGGAGTTCACTTCTCAGTCATTAGCCTCCCCTTAGCAGTATATTTTCGTATGGTTTTTATGGTTGTATTCTCGTTTTATTTGGTCTCATGTGATAGAATGGAAGATATACTACAAAAATAAATATGATTTTAATTGATTTCACGATGAAAAGTACTTTGAAATTGAGCTCAAAATAGCAGAAATGTTCGATTCTTTGGCGACATCAGTGGTAGACATCATGAGGTAGCAGTGGCAGACAACATGAAGCAGTAGTGGCAGACAACATGAAGCATCAGTGGCAGACATCATGAAGTAGCAGTGGCAGACAACATGAAGCAGCAGTGGCAGACAACATGAAGCAGCAGTGGCAGACAACATGAAGCAGCAGTGGCAGACAACATGAAGCAGCAGTGGCAGACAGTATGAAGCAGCAGTGGCAGACATCATGAGGTAGCAGTGGCAGACAACATGAAGCATCAGTGGCAGACATCATGAAGTAGCAGTGGCAGACAACATGAAGCAGCAGTGGCAGACAACATGAAGCAGCAGTGGCAGGCAACATGAAGCAGCAGTGGCAGACAACATGAAGCAGCAGTGGCAGACAGTATGAAGCAGCAGTGGCAGACTTCATGAGGTAGCAGTGGCAGACAACATGAAGCAGCAGTGGCAGACAATATGAAGCAGCAGTGGCAGACATCATGAGGCAGCAGTGGCAGACATCATGAGGCAGCAGTGGCAGACAACATGAAGCAGCAGTGGCAAAGTATAGCATTAAGAGTGTGGTAATTAAGTGTAGCATTAAGAGTGTAGCAATTAAGTGAAGCATTAAGAGTGTAGCACTTATAAGTCACTCTTGACTTATAAGTGCTACACTTATAAGTGTAGTTATAGGATAGTGTAGTTATAGGATAAGTGTAGTTATAGGATAAGTGTAGTTACACTTATAAGTGTAGTTATAGGATAACCCACACTTATAAGTTTGGGTTATCCTAGTTTCTCTACACATGTAGTCAGGAGCAGGAATGGCTGCTGTGGTGGCCCTATAAACCCCAACAACAATGGCTGCTATCACCACCACTAGCCACATACCTAATGACATGTATTTTATTCATTCTAGTGTATATATCACGTTTCTATGTTATTAATATTGTTCATTATGTCATATTACATGAAATGTGATAGATAAATAAGCTGTAGAGTTGATATTAGGGCAATTATTAAAGTATTATCTCGTGCCTGGAATTCCACTGGAATGAATTAATTCCATTTCAATTAATTTAAATGAGGAAAATTGACTCTGCAAACGAGCAAATCCAGTTGCGAGCAAGGTCATGGAACGGATTAAACTCGTAAGTAGAGGTTCCACTGTATAAGCAAATCATTATGTTATGTATGACAAAGAATGCCAATTGAAATACTGAACTTTTGTTTATGCCCTATAGAATATTCGAGATGGGGTGTTCGACGTTATCCCCGGAGGTTCTTTAGATTCTCTAACAGCTGAGGACCTACGGCTATTACTCAATGGAGTTGGAGACATCAATGTTGCTACTCTCATCTCTTATACTTCATTCAATGATGAGAGTGCTGAGTCAAATGACCGTCTCAACAAGTTCAAGCGTTGGCTCTGGTCCATTGTAGAAAAAATGACTAATCAAGAAAAACAAGACTTGGTAAGTTGTTAAAAATAGTAATAGTGTATTTAGTTTATAGCAAAAAACATTTTAATACAGTAGATTAACTCTTCAACTGAGTGTGTCAGGAAACCTTGCCAAAAAAATATCATCATCTCACATGTTCGAGTCATAAGGAAATGATCAGCATTTCTGCCAGAATGCAAAACCTGTAATCAGTCTCATTTATAGAACTATTCATTTAATCTAATGATTTGCAGCAGAGGTCTTTCTTTTTTTTGAGATTTTTTTTTTTTCCAACAAGTCGGCCGTCTCCCACCGAGGCAGGGTGACCCAAAAAAGAAAGAAAATCCCCAAAAAGAAAATACTTTCATCATCATTCAACACTTTCACCACACTCGCACATTATCACTGTTTTTGCAGAGGTGCTCAGAACACTGCACTGAGTAGATCCTTAGTGTGCTTCAGTAATTTTTTTTTTTTTTCAACAAGTCGGCCGTGTCCCACTGAGGCAGGGTGACCCAGAAAGAAAGAAAATCCCCAAAAAGAAAATACTTTCATCATCATTCAACACTTTCACCTCACTCACACATATTGCTTCAGTATATTGATACGAAATAACTGAAGAAACAAAAATAGTTACATCTCAGAAAGCAAATAAAAAAATCAACATTTTTTGACCAAAATGTACCAACAAAGAAACAGATATTTAGAAAATGTGATGGAGAAGGGGAATGAGGGATAAACATTGGGACTGACTTGCCTAAATTGCATTTTTGCTCATGCATATTATCACAAATTAATTTTTCTCACTTCAGTGCTAATTCCACTAAAAACTACATTGTCAGCCCTCATGCATTGATTATAACATAAAAAAGTACATCCTATCCATGCATGTGAAGTTTTGCAGTGGAGGAAGTGTTGTAGAAAGAGTGCAAACATATAAGGGAGAGAAAAAGAAGGAATGTAGTGTGTGAATGCCACTAATGCATCATTGTTTAGTTGCCAAACACTGCCTTCAGCTTTTTGTTGATCCAGACAACATTTTGACAGATGTTAGTGCTCATGTCATCAAGAGAAGGAAGGGGCTATAGCACAAGAATTTTGATGTGCTTTTGTTTCTTAACTGCATGTCATTGACAAGAGAATCACACATGCACTTTGCTATTTGCATATTAGTGTACAGGAATATAAAAAACATATTTTATTGTGCAGCAAAGCAAAAAAAGAATGGTGGTAGTATGTTCCTATGTATAAAATTGAAGAAAGGTGATTGAAAGAATTCAGTATAATGAGCAGAATTCAAACCCACAGTTTGGCAGTCCTGGGATTACCAACTAGATTTACTAGGAGGGTTTGTGATGGCCACATCTGCAACCATAAGACATAATTTTATGGAAAGCCTCCAGCTTAATCAACAGCTAATGACCAGCTCTACCCCTTGTCCCTTCTGAGTTACTTGTGATTGTGCTGGAATTTTGTTACATACGAATGTAAATAGTTCATTACTCTAGGGAGAAAGATTTAAATGTGCTACTGGTAATCCCAGAACTGTCAAACTAAGGGATCGGATCATATTTGCTACATTGAATTGTTTACATGCATTTATTATGAATATTCAGCACATGGAGGAAAGAGTACTTGAGCAAGAAGGTGGTGATGTTTTTTTAAATGAACTTCCTATAAGATTACAGTGTAGTATAAGAGGTTGATAGAGGAATATATATGCTGAAGCATATAAATTTGCATGTTAAAACTACCATACTGATTTATATTTCAGGTATATTTCTGGACTGGTTCACCTGCTTTGCCTGCATCTGAAGAAGGATTCCAGCCTATGCCATCAGTTACCATCCGGCCGGCAGATGATTCCCACCTTCCTACAGCAAACACGTGCATCAGCCGCCTATATATCCCTCTCTATTCAACACGTGCTATTTTACGCTCCAAACTACTCCTAGCCATTAAGACTAAAAACTTTGGCTTTGTTTGAGAGATGCTTACAAATTTTTTTTGGATAAGTGTAAGGGAGAATAATTTGAGTTTATCAGCCATGAAGGTGCAGTATATAAAATGATAAGAAAAGTGTTTGGGTACCAAGTGTTAACTTTTATTTCACTTGTTCGAGGGGAAGGGGAAAAGAAGTCAGTTCTCAAGAGACATTTTGAGGCTACTCTCCAAGTTAAGGGAATGGAAACTAGTACAGCACACGAGGGATAGAGGTGATGTGTGACTACTGTGAGCAGTGTTAGCTTAACGTTGTTAAAAGTTGTTTGTGTGATTTACGTTTGTTCTATAAAAGCTGAATAAATAAAATTTCCTTGGGTTAATAAAAGTGTAATAGTGGAGGCATTACTAATATGCAACAGTGACTCAAGAATATATAAATAAAGCTAATTTGTGTATTTGATACACAGTTGGCACCTGAAATTCAGCTTATAACATGATGCTTCTATTTATAAATATTTTTAATTTGTGCTGCTGAACTTTGCACAAAGTGTTGTGGCAAATAAAGACAGATGTTGACAAGTGGCATCAGAAGCCATGGGTTAAGCATCATCAACATTTGCAGTTATTGGTACCTCAAATTTTAATGTATTATATGAAGATTTTAATGCCTTAGACTTCAGACTTGAATCCAGTAAATAGACTGGATTGAAGAAGACAGCCAAATGACCACATAATAATCAAAAGTGTTTTTTTTTTTTTTTGTAAATTCAATGTATCAAAATTTTTCTTAGAACACACTTGTATATTTTAAGTACATCTTTGACTTGAATGATGTATTTGCAGTCAAATGTATGTAAAGTATTTGCCATAGACTGCTACTGTAAGTGATGATGTGCAATGGTGATTGGTCCTGAATTGGAATCCTGTGAAAATCTTTACTAGAATGTTGTAATTTGAGTTACTTTGTTTTTGACACTGTTCACAGTGGCTTTGATATTAAAATGTTGTTGAATTATGTCTTAGAGAAATATTTAAAAGTTTAGGACTATACATGATGGTATGATCAGTTGAGCATATCAGCCTGGACATGCTTGGAATGAAGACAAGTGATAATCTGTCATAATGTGCTGTTGTTGGCTGTGGGAAATGAGGCGGTGATCTTTGTGCTTGTCGAACAAAGACTTTAATTTTTCCACAAAAGAAGAAGATGACAGGCAAACTCTATGCACTGTGTTATATCACTGAGTGTGGTTTATTTGGCTTTGAGTTTTGCAGATGATTTAATGTGTGAGAAGTAAATGTTACACTAGGTTTATGTGATGACAATGTATGGCTTATTTGTTTTGAGTACATATTTCTAAGACTTATGTAAATTTAAGCCATGTTATTATACTTTTCAGGATTTTTATTTTATTAGCTATTTGATTTGTTACTGAGAATACAAAACAAGTAGTGTAACAAAATTGTCATGTTTATCATTCTGTTCCCCTATTAATCATTGGAAAAATTATATACTACCTACTGTATGTGATTACCTATGTGTGTGTGTGTATGCTTATGTATGTGTGTGTGTTTATGCATCAGTGTAAATGAATACTAATCAGAGTGAAAAACCCACATGAGATGAAACAGAGAAAGAATGGCTGTATATGTATACCTGTTTATATAAACACAACACTCAAGGTAAATAAAAAAAATTATAAAGAATGGCTGAAAACCCTAAAAATACCTTCATTGGCTGGTACTATAAGAGGGAGAGAAAACATGGTAAGCACATAAAAGAAACAAAAAATAGTTAAATATTGATGGTGTTCACTTCAACAGGGAGAACAAGGACCTTAGCTGTAAACTAAGGCATAAGAGGTTTTAAAGTACACTAAAGTTGTAAGAGATACAGGTCCAACACACTTGTGTGTGCACATGCATGCTTACACATTTTTTTTTTTTTTTAACACCGGCTGTTTCCCACCGAGGTAGGGTGACCCAAAAAAGAAGAAACCGTCACTATCACACACACACACCATCACCCTCTTGCCAGAGGGGCCCCAGTACTCCAGTTCAGAACTGCAAATGTACTTGCCCCTCCTTCAAAGTGCAGGCATTGTACTTCCACCTCCAGGAGTCAATTCTGGGTATTCATTTTCCCAGAAGCCCTTCAAATTTTATCTTGCTCAGGCTCTAACAGAATGTCAAGTCATAAAAACCACTTGCTTCCACCCCTAACATGCTCACACACACTTGCTGGAGGTCTAAGCCCCTCTCACATGAAACCACCATTACCCCCTTCCCTCTAACCTTACCTAGGATGACCCCTAACCTGCCTTCTCTCCACTACAGATTTTAAATGGCCTCCAAGTCATCCTATTTTGTTCCAGCCCCTCTCAATGTCCAAGCCACCTAAACCCCTCTTCAGCCCTCTGGATAATACTTTAAGAAACTCCACACCTCCTAATCTCCAAGCTATGAATTCTCTATATAACATTCACACCACACTTTGCCCTCTGACATGACATCACTGCCCCCAGCCTCCTTGCTGCAACATTCACAAACTGCTTCACACTCATACAAGTGTTGGTGCCACTATACTCTCATACATTCCCCCTTTTTGCCTCCATGGATAATGTTCTTTGTCTGCACATAAAGAATACAACGGTAATAAAAAAAGTCTACTAGGAAGTTCTTAATAGTGGTACAACAACAAAATGGTTTAAGAGGAATGGGGGCAGTAATCCATTGGACATTAAAAATATAGATTATCTCTCAAATACTTATGAGGGGTAAACATGCAATAGCTCTCTCAAAAGCCACAAATATGCACATAATTGTAAAAATGTACAGTATTAGGAAGGGACACAGTGGAGGTCACCCCAGGTATTACAAACACAAATATAGGGTCCCTCTCAGACAGATTTACAAACAGGAATACCATAAAACTGAAACAGGATAGTATAAACAGGCCAACTGAGAAATAAGCTAAGCGATGTGATAGCGTCGAAAAGAAGGGAGACACAGGAGTAGGTTATCACCAGATTACATAAATGCAACTACAAAGCAGCTAATACTACTGGCAAGCTTCAGAAATAGAAATAATTTTAAGGTACAGTGTATGGATGGTGATTTAAAAACTACATATGCCAAACCAGAATTGGAACATGCAGTATTGGTGTGTGTGCATAAAATGAGATAAAATAAAAAAAATCTAAAGATATACTACAAAAGGTTCCCCACAGATAAAAAAAAAAAATTATAAAGACAATGGTTTGCCCACTCAGGATCTTAGTCACAAACTGGTCAGTTTGTGACTTGCTAATGCCCTCTGCAAAATATTGTAAACTTTTTCATGTAACTGCTCTTGCCTGTTTTTCACCTTGGCCAACAGAGCAGGCAAGAGAAACACACCCAGCTTTAAAAGCTGATAAAAATTAACCTTTTCAAATACAGATTTTAGCACCATCAACAAGACGAATAAGAGGTCACAATTGTAAACCGAGGAAAAAGTAATACTGTAATGATACTATAGTACTAAAAATATTTCTTCACAAACAGTGATGATCTCTAATGGTGTTAAAAATGAGGTGCAATAGTAAATATTAAAACTACTGAAGTACTCTAGAAAATTATATGATGGAACTAATGTTGGATGGTGCAAGACTTGCCCACAAATACAGTAAAAAGGTACTATATTCAGAGAAAATATTGATTTAAAGACAACTGATAAAACTACTTGGGGGATGAAACTAATTTATGAAGATGAGACACTACAAGCATTGCTCTATCCCTGTACCTATAAATAATTTCTTACGAATTCATAATTACCTGCATTCACATGTGCTTTATAGATAGAATCTGACAACTCTGCTATTCAAAGACTGCTTTATGTCTACATTTACTCAAGTTCTGCAAAAATCTCGTAGCTATGTCACAAAAATGAACATACACTCTACTGTAGTTCATTGACGGTAAATAAGGCTAACCTTGCACAGGTTAGACATTTTTATGCGATGCAATATGGCATTACACATTTTATGAAGGTTGTTAGGATGCTAAATAAATTATTATTTTAACATTTATTTTGGGAATTTATCTATAAATGTATATTATTAAACTTGAGTAAAAATAGTAAAAAGAAAATTTGGCTTGTTTGACCACTTTAAAACATGAGATATTTGTGGGTGTAGTATGATTAATTATACATATATATTTTAACTTCAATGACTGTTTCCCACCAAGGCAGTGTGACCTAAAAAAGAAAACATTCACCACATTCTATCAATTGCTGTCTTACCAGAAGTGTGTAGACTTCAAAATTCAGATGACCCTTCAACTGCAACATCCCCACCCCACGCATATACATGTATATTTGCATACACACACACAACACAATTCAATGATGAGAAAAACGACTATTAAAAAAGAAAATATATGTTAGTGCCTAAATGTACTAACACACTTCCAAGAACACTGTACATATTCTTTGATTAATACTGTACAATATAGTACATGAAAGCTCTCATATTCTCTTTTCATCATGTAGTTGTTTTTGCATATGTATACAGTATACATATCCATAATTTTTTCTGGTCTTTCACTGTTAAATATTACTCCTACTGGTGATTTTTCTGTAAAAAGCCTTTGTTAGATATGGTATATTTATCCAGCCTACATTACCTGCAATTATATACAGTAAACAATATTATATTTGAGTAGCTTTGTACCATCTTGGGAATAATTTTGTTCATATGTTGAGCGAGTGAGCAAGACGAGAGTATACTGGTGAGTAGGCACTGGCTATAATGTAATTCAGCTGGATGATAATATTATTCATCGGATATTTTTTTATTTGAACGTGCTCCAACCAAAAATATAAAAAAAAAACTATTTGTAAATTTACTTTTGGCTGTTGAATTTTGTTTATTGAGAGTTATAAAGAATTTTAGCCAAATACGTATTTGTTATGATCCAATTCAGATATCTTATTACCTACATACCTACCCTATTTGACTGTGCATTGTCAGTACTGTATACATCTTAAAATGATACAAGAATTACACTGCTTTGATTTATATTATTATTATTATTATTTGTTATAATTATTATTCCCATTTGCTTCAATAAAGATCTTACTTATGTACTTCATTCTGGCATATATATGTATAGGAGTCTTTGAATACTTAGATTGGTTGCTTACATGATTCACTGGCTGTAGCTTAAAAATAATTTTTATTTATCAAATATCAAATGGTTTATTTATTTTTACTTTTTAGTGAACATTTACTTTTGGAAAGCGAGAACCAATAGAAACCGGTTAGTATGGTTTGTCAAATTAGGGACTGTATAAAATAAGATAAATTTAAAATAAAAATGTCATTAGTGTTTTGTAATGGAATAGTTTATTAAGCTGTGACATATTGGAAAGAGATGCCGAGTCATAATGTCTTCATGTATTACGATATGTATTAATATGAAATAAAAAGTCTTGCACGAAGTTAATTCTTCTTGTCCCATATAATATTTAAGTACGTACTATGGATATAATGTATGGACAACATACTAGGCCTGGCTACTTGTGTGACTTAAGACATTGGGTGACCATGCTATTACAGATTATCTGACATTACTTGCTAAAGGATCTTGCAGAGTTCTTTCCCACAAAAGTATACTGCTATTATGTATACTGAACTAGTGGCCAAAAGGAAGAGCAAAGTCAGAGAAAACAAGTTGCAAACAAGTGGTGTTTATACAAGATCTTTAACAGATTATTTTTTAAAATATTGTGGAGGAAGCTCTAAATCTCAATGAACAAAACATCTTGAAGGAGGCTTCTTGGTGCTGGTGAGGGGCTCTTGATCTAAGGAATTGAACCAATACTGCAAGGCCTTGAATAGTCTGAATGCATTCATTTCCTCAGGCACTATAAGACCCCCTATGGGTTTAGTGCTAACCCCTGTCGCTTCCCACATGAATGTAACGATAATGAGCATAACACACTGGATACAGTATTTGCACTTGTTGCAGAAATTAATTTAAACTAGCACTATGAGCTGTGGGGTTTCACAGTAAACCCTCATAAAGTGATCCCTACAAGGGAGGTGCCTTGACGCTGGTGAGGAGCTTTTGATCTAGGGAGTTGGATCTGTTCTGGTTCCCTGAATTGAGCCTGAATACCTTCCATCCCCCCCTACATGCGCTGTATAATTCTGTGGGTTTAGTGCTCCCGTGATTATAATAATAATAATAAACAAAGTGACACCCATGGTGCAATTATGTGTAAACATGGTTGGAAAAAAAAGGTTCAAAGATTTCATATTATTATACTCAAAAACCCCTCAAGGAAGGTTCCTTGATGTTGGTGAGGGGCTTTTGATTTAGGGAATTGGATCTGTGCTTCAGTTACCCGAATTAAACCTGAATGCCTTCCACGTCCCCCCCCCCAGGCGCTGTATAATCCTCCGGGTTTAGCGCTTCCCCCTTGATTATAATAATAATATAATCAGAAAGAAGCACTAAGCCACAAGGGTTATACAGAAAGATTTCATAGTGCAAGAAAAAAAAAAGTTATAATAGTGAGTGTTAAATAGGAGTGAATGGAGACGAATGGTTTTTGGGATCTGACGAGCTGTTGGAGTGTGAGCAGGGTAACATTTAGTGAAGGGATTCAGGGAAACCGGTTAGCCGGACTTGAAATGGGAAGTACAATGCCTGCACTGTAAAGGAGGGGTTTGAGATATTGGCTGTTTGGAGTGACATGTAAATTGCCATATCCGTGCTCCTCTGCAAAGAGAGTGATATTGTGTGAATAATGGTGAAAGTGTTGTATGATGAAAATTCTTTCTTTCTTTTTTTGCCCCTCAAGGAAGGTTCCTTGATGCTGGTGAGGAGCTCTTGATCTAAGGAATTGGATCTGTGCTCCAGTTCCCTGAATTAAGCCTGAATGCCTTCCACATCCCCCCAACCTGCGCTGTATAATCCTACGGGTTTAGCGCTTCCCCTTTATAATAATCTACATGTACACCCAAATATCATTCCCCATTATACAAACATTGTATCATGCTGAAATAAATTATTATTATTATTATTATTATTATTATTATAAGTGAATTAACTAACAGCGCTCACCCTCTTAGAAAAAGACTTTTTATGAATAAATTTGTATCTATAAGTTCATAATAATACCATGTATATTAGACCCATAGATAAAACTATATAAATGTTTAAGTACAGGGCAGATTTTGGCTGAAATGCTGTGGATTCTTATGGGTCTTCAGATTGTTGCATGTTTTGTACAGTAATTACGAAATAAAGATTTATATTTGCATTAAAATTATTATTAAAATCATACTTAAAAATTACACGTAAGTACATTGGAATTAAGTCACTTCGACTCTGAGTTATCCTAGGTAATTTACACATATACTAAGAGATAAGATAAGATTTCGTTCGGATTTTTAACCCCGGAGGGTTAGCCACCCAGGATAACCCAAGAAAGTCAGTGCGTCATCAAGGACTGTCTAACTTATTTCCATTGGGGTCCTTAATCTTGTCCCCCAGGATGCGACCCACACCAGTCGACTAACACCCAGGTACCTATTTGCTGCTAGGTGAACAGGACAACAGGTGTAAGGAAACGTGTCGAAATGTTTCCACCCACCGGGAATCGAACCCGGGCCCTCCGTGTGTGAAGCGGGAGCTTTAGCCACCAGGCCACCGGGCCACTACCAGGCCACCGGGCCACTACCTGGCCACTGGGCCACTACCAGGCCACCGGGCCACTACCAGGCCACCGGGCCACTACCAGGCCACCGGGCCACTACCAGGTCACCGGGCCACTACCAGGCCACCGGGCCACTACCAGGCCACCGGGCCACTACCAGGCCACCGGGCCACTACCAGGCCACCGGGCCACTACCAGGCCACCGGGCCACTACCAGGTCACTGGGCCACTACCAGGCCACCGGGCCACTACCAGGCCACTACCAGGCCACCAGGCCACTACCAGGCCACCGGGCCACTACCAGGCCACCGGGCCACTACCAGGCCACCAGGCCACTACCAGGCCACCGGGCCACTACCAGGCCACCGGGCCACTACCAGGCCACCGGGCCACTACCAGGCCACCGGGCCACTACCAGGCCACCGGGCCACTACCAGGCCACCGGGCCACTACCAGGCCACCGGGCCACTACCAGGCCACTGGGCCACTACCAGGTCACTGGGCCACTACCAGGCCACCGGGCCACTACCAGGCCACCGGGCCACTACCAGGTCACCGGGCCACTACCAGGCCACCGGGCCACTACCAGGTCACCGGGCCACTACCAGGCCACCGGGCCACTACCAGGCCACCGGGCCACTACCAGGCCACTACCAGGTCACCGGGCCACTACCAGGCCACCGGGCCACTACCAGGCCACCGGGCCACTACCAGGCCACCGGGGCACTACCAGGTCACCGGACCACTACCAGGCCACCGGGCCACTACCAGGCCACCGGGCCACTACCAGGCCACCGGGCCACTACCAGGCCACCGGGCCACTACCAGGCCACCGGGCCACTACCAGGCCACCGGGCCACTACCAGGCCACCGGGCCACTACCAGGTCACCGGGCCACTACCAGGCCACCGGGCCACTACCAGGCCACCGGGCCACTACCAGGCCACTACCAGGCCACTACCAGGCCACCGGGCCACTACCAGGCCACCGGGCCACTACCAGGCCACCGGGCCACTACCAGGCCACCGGGCCACTACCAGGCCACCGGGCCACTACCAGGCCACCGGGCCACTACCAGGCCACTGGGCCACTACCAGGTCACCGGGCCACTACCAGGCCACCGGGCCACTACCAGGCCACCGGGCCACTACCAGGTCACCGGGCCACTACCAGGCCACCGGGCCACTACCAGGACACCGGGCCACTACCAGGACACCGGGCCACTACCAGGCCACCGGGCCACTACCAGGCCACTACCAGGGCACCGGGCCACTACCAGGCCACCGGGCCACTACCAGGCCACCGGGCCACTACCAGGCCACCGGGGCACTACCAGGTCACCGGGCCACTACCAGGCCACCGGGCCACTACCAGGCCACCGGGCCACTACCAGGCCACTACCAGGTCACCGGGCCACTACCAGGCCACCGGGCCACTACCAGGCCACCGGGCCACTACCAGGCCACCGGGGCACTACCAGGTCACCGGGCCACTACCAGGCCACCGGGCCACTACCAGGCCACCGGGCCACTACCAGGCCACCGGGCCACTACCAGGCCACCGGGCCACTATGTTTAATAAGTTATATAACTATTTATGTGTGTACCTGTACTTAAATAAACTTATTAAGACTACTTTTAGGAAGTACATAGTTTTAATTTCTCTAGAACACCAATAGAAGTAAGTCACTTCGACTTTTTTTTTAGGGGGGGGGGTTACACGACGTAATTTACACCATGTAATGAAAATCTCTGTATGTGTGGTTTACATATAAATATTAATTACAAAGAAAGCCACTGACATGCCTAGGCATTTCGGCCAGTCTAATCTTAATTCTTACTCTGTATTGGCACAGGTTATGGAACAATATATTTTAATATACATTAGTGTGTGTATGATAATTGTACTTATGTGTACTTGTGCCTCAATATATTTACTTATAGATATACGTGGTAACTGGCCAAGTCTTGGCCGAGGCGCCTCAGTGGTTAGTGTTGGTATTTTGGTCTGGCAGTGTAAGTGGAGCCTGTGTGGGTCCCAGACCAGTCTAGTGTGCTCAGTGCTCCACTCTCAAGACCATGGCTGAGGCTGAGAACTCTGTCACATCTGAGGTGCACCATTTCTCTAAGGAGGAGCTCCTGGATCCTGAACGTGGAGGCAAGACTTGGTTCCACCTTTGGTGCTCCACTACCTGATGCTGGTGCTCCACTATCTGATGTTGGTGCTCCACTATCTGATGCTGGTGCTCCACTACCTGATGCTGGTGCTCCACTACCTGATGCTGGTGCTCCACTATCTGATGCTGGTGCTCCACTACCTGATGCTGGTGCTCCACTATCTGATGCTGGTGCTCCACTACCTGATGCTGGTGCTCCACTACCTGATGCTGGTGCTCCACTACCTGATGCTGGTGCTCCACCTGATGCTGGTGCTCCACCTGATGCTGGTGCTCCACCGCCTGATGCTGGTGCTCCACCACCTGATGCTGGTGCTCCACCACCTGATGCTGGTGCTCCACCTGATGCTGGTGCTACACCACCTGATGCTGGTGCTTCACCCCCCTGACACTGGTGCTTCACCCCCCTGACACTGGTGCTTCACCCCCCTGACACTGGTGCTTCACCCTCCTGACACTGGTGCTTCACCCCCCTGACACTGGTGCTTCACCCCCTGACACTTGTGCTTTACCCCCCCTGACACTGGTGCTCCACCTGACACTGGTGTTCCACCTGACGCTGGTGCTCCACCCCCTTGTGGTGTTCCACCCTTTTGACACTGGTGTTCCACCCCCTCGACCCTGGTGTTTCACCCCCTTGACACTGGTGCTCCACCCTCTTGACACTAGTGTTCCATCCCCTCTACCCTGGTGTTCCACCCCCCTTGACATTGGTGTTCCACCCCCCTGACTGGTGCTCCACCTCCCTTAACACTGGTGCTCCAGCCCCCTTGACCCTAGTGCTCCACCCCCTTGATCCTGGTGCTCCACCCCTCTGTCCCTTGTGCTCCACCCCTCTGTCCCTGGTGCTCCACTCCCTTGACCTTTGTGCTCCACCTTGACCCTGGTGATCCACCCCCCCTGACCCTGGTGCTCCACCCCCTGACCCTGGTGCTCCACCCCCTTGACCTTGGTGCTCCACCTTGGCCCTGGTGCTCCACCCCCTTGACCCTGGTGCTCCACTCCCTTGACCCTGGTGCTCCACCCCCTTGACCTTGGTGCTCCACCTTGACCCTGGTGCTCCACCCCCTTGACCCTGGTGCTCCACCCCCTTGACCTTGGTGCTCCACCTTGACCCTGGTGATCTACCCCCCCTGACCCTGGTGCTCCACCCCCTGACCCTGGTGCTCCACCCCCTTGACCCTGGTGCTCCACCCCTTGACCTTGGTGCTCCACCTTGACCCAGGCGATCCACCCCCTTGACCCTGGTGCTCCACCCCCTTGACCCTGGTGCTCCACCCCCTTGACCCTGGTGCTCCACCCCCTTGACCCTGGTGCTCCACCCCCTTGACCTTGGTGCTCCACCTTGACCCAGGCGATCCACCCACTTGACCCTGGTGCTCCACCCCCTTGACCCTGGTGCTCCACCCCCTTGACCTTGGTGCTCCACCTTGACCCAGGCGATCCACCCCCTTGACCCTGGTGCTCCACCCCTTGACCCTGGTGCTCCACCCCCTTGACCCTGGTGCTCCACCCCCTTGACCCTGGTGCTCCACCCCCTTGACCCTGGTGCTCCACCCCCTTGACCCTGGTGCTCCACCCCCTTGACCTTGGTGCTCCACCTTGACCCAGGCGATCCACCCCCTTGACCCTGGTGCTCCACCTTGACCCTGGTGCTCCACCCCCTTGACCCTGGTGCTCCACCCCCTTGACCCTGGTGCTCCACCCCCTTGACCCTGGTGCTCCACCCCCTTGACCCTGGTGCTCCACCCCCTTGACCCTGGTGCTCCACCCCCTTGACCTTGGTGCTCCACCTTGACCCTGGTGCTCCACCACCTTGACCCTAGTGCTCAATTCCCTCCCCGTCCCTTGACCACCATTTATTTTTTAATATATCATCTTTATTGTTACTATATCATAGTTATTATTTACAATTTTTTTCCCTGGAGAAAAATCCCGTAATCTTTTATATTATAAATAACAACCATGTGATCCATTCCATGGAAAAGTTATTTGCTATGCAAATTATTTATTTCTTACAGCTTTCTAGTTTTTCTTACATCTTTCTATTGTGTTTTACAGTTTTCTATTGTATCTTACAGCTTTCTACTGTATTCTACAGCTTTCTATTGTATCGTACAGCTTTCTATTGTATCGTACAGCTTTCTGTTGTATCTTACACCTTTCTACAGCATCTTACACCTTTCTACAGCATCTTACACCTTTCTACAGCATCTTACACCTTTCTACAGCATCTTACACCTTTCTACAGCATCTTACACCTTTCTACAGCATCTTACACCTTTCTATTGCACCTTAGTAAGTAAATAAGTAAGTAAATTTATTCAGGTATACACAAATACAGTTGCATAGAATTATCATACATAGCAGCATATGTGTAGAGAACCTGGGATAACCCAAAAAAGTCAGACAGAGTGACTTATTTCCATTGGGGTCCTTTTACCTTATTATTATAATATAAAGGTTATAATATTTTCTTATTATTCTACAATGAAGATAACATCTTATTATCATACTAAAAAGACTATCTACTACACGAGGGTCATTAAGACTATCTACAATACGAGGGTCATTACTAGGGATAAGGTAAAATTTACACGTATTTTAGCTAAAAAATAGAAAATCATTCCACTCCATTTCTGTAGCTTCATTCATCAGACACTTTTTGGCAGTCTTCTTGAACTGGTTCATGCTATGACTGGCTTTGACATGTGCGGGCAGTCTGTTCCATTCTATTGCATCTTACAGCTTTCTTCAGCATCTTACAACTTTCTTCAGCATCTTACAGCTTTCTTCAGCATCTTACAGCTTTCTTCAGCATCTTACAGCTTTCTACAGCATCTTACAGCTTTCTACAGCATCTTACAGCTTTCTACAGCATCTTACAGCTTTCTACTGCATCTTAAACTAGGCTTTAAATAATAAGATACTATTAGAAGGACCCTACTGAAATAAGTCACTGACTTTTTTGGGTTATCCTGGTGGGTAATTTACACACGTTAGTATGTATAATAATTGCACTTATATATTTGTACCTAAATAAACTTACTAAGTGATAATTCTTTTTTAATTGATATTTTGTTATTAACTATCATTCTTATTTTACTTATGATTGTAGTTAACTGCACAAGAAGGCCTACTTAATAGTCTATGTCTCATTCTTAAGTAGCATGAATAGTTGCCTGAAATTTATTGCACATTTAGTGGTTTTCTTTTCTGTCTATTGTACTAATGCATTTAACTACATTTTTTGTGCAGCTTATTATTATTATTACTATATGCAAAATAAAACATGTAAATTCTTGTTTATTAAATAGGTATTGCATTGGAGTTATTGTTTGGATACATAGAAATGAAGCATTAAAATTGGGTAAGTATATTTAGGTACAGATACACATAAGTACAGTTAGCATGAAGAGTTTAACATGTGTAAATTACTTAAGGTAATCCAAAAAATTCTGACAAACTGACTTATTTCCTTTTTGATAACATCACATTAGGTTATATAAACAAAACTCTTTTTTTTCCCGTAAGTACTAAATATACTGTATACATCTCTATTTCATGGTACACTTAAAACTGGAAAATTTTTATAATAAAAACTTTCAGACATACATAGAGGGAAGTTTGGATTGTTATTGGACTGTGTAGGTGTAAATGTATTAGTTTTATGACTTAAAAGATTAAAGATTTTATTTCTTTACAAAGGTTACAGTGTGTAATTACAGTTTTGATTTGTTAAGTACAAAGAAAGCCACTATTATGCTGGGGCATTTTGGGCAAACTAATCCAAGTGCATGTACATAATAACTACCAAAGTCTAGACAAGATAAGACTGGGTATCTTTGTATTAAATCTTTATTTTAATACTAATGCTAGGTTAGGGTGGAGGTTTATGACAATAATAATCTTGAAGTTGCACATAATAAAAGCAATATTACAATTAATGGTTCAAACAGTAATATTTTATGGATTGGCAGATGTTTTAATAGACTAAAGGTCATATAATATTTGTTAGAGTTGCTTCAAACTGATTAGAAGTTGCTTTGGTTCTGTTAATTTGAGAATACCTTATTTAACCCTTAAACGGTCCAAACGTATATATGCGTTCACTCGCGTAGCGCCCCAACTTTTTTGAGGAAAAAAACAATCTTTTCTTTTAAAAGGGAAAAAGAGCATATGGTACCCAGGCATCCCCAATTATTTTAATATGGCACACAGTGAGTGCGCACACCCATTCTCTCATGTCTAGGTGACTCGGGCTTAATGTGGCAATGTTGAATGAATGACAAAGAAAACGTATATATACGTTTGGGGTGCTACGCGAGTGGACGTATATATACGTTTGGACCGTTTAAGGGTTAAATAGCTTCAGACTTAAAATTTGTGTATTTATTATACAGTCAGCTTTCACTAAACAAGGATGTATTACTGAGAAAGGGAATCTGTAAAATTTACACTTAGCAAAAATCCATTTTTACTTAGATTTCCAATGGGATTCATGGCTTCACATCAAGAAATATAAATAATGGAGGGTCTAAGGTTATATTCCAATTTTATATATCTTTGGAAAGTCCTTCTTTAGATTTGCTGCTCAGTTCTAGTTTCCATTTTACAGAATGGACATAAATGCAGTGGAAAATACACAGAAGAGGATGACTAAGTTACTAAGTTGATCCCACGTATCAGAAATCCTTCCTGCGAAGATAGACTGAAGGCAATGACTTTGCACTTTAGAAAGACTTAGAACTAGAAGTGTACAAATTAACAACAGGAATAAATAGAGGTGATATAAGTAATGTAGTTAAAGTATATAACCAAGATGGGATTCACATTAATGGATTCAAGTTAGAGGAGAGGAACTTAGATTTAGAAAGGATATAAGAAGGTACTAGTCTGGTACTAGAATTGTAAATGAATGGAACAAATTCCTGGGTAGCATCATTAAATATTATAATAGGTTGGATAGGTATACAAGTGAGTGTGAGTTAAACCTATCTAGTATGGGTCATTAAGCCTGGTGCAGTGTGCTTTCGTTCTTATGTTCCTATACTGGAAAGGCATCAGCTGCCTTACAATAACATTATGAGCATATTACAATATGTAAATAGAATGATAGTTGAAAATAGTAATTGATGATAATTTTTTTAACACTCCAGTGAGGGGGTTTGTGATGATGAGTGAGGGTTTGTGATGGTCAGGGGTGAGGGGTTACAATGGTGAGGGATTGTGACTGAGGGGTGGGGGTACTGACAGCATTGGAGTCATGCCATGGCCAGTGTTGGCAGTAGCCAGTACAGCATCTTTAACACACCTAAGGATAAATTAACCTTTGCTTCTCATGTTTCAGTATGGGTACCAAGGATTCAGATGTACTAATATATAATAAAAACCTTTATGATTAATTGCTGATCAGACAAGAGTAGTAAAAAGTGATAAGCTTAATGTTCACTTATACAGTATGTATTATGTACAACACGACAACAGATTATGTTCAATTTTCTTCAGAAATATTTGTGATATATTGTATTATGTGTAATCAACATGGTCATTTTTCAGCTAAATTGATGTTAAAGAGGGAGGAAATTTTTTTTTATGACTTGGTCATGGTCCAGGCCGTGGGGGCATTGACCCCCAGAACACCCTCCAGGTATACTCCAGATATGCACTCTTACCTGTAGAATTGTATGGGTGAATTTTGTCCAAATATTTTACTTTTGTTTTGCTGTGAGGCAGTTATTATTCTTGTTATATTCCTGGGAAAGTGCTGAACCCATAGGTGTCATACAGCACATGGGGGACGAGAGATAATCAGGATCACTTTGACAACGAAGTATGGATCCCAGGGTACAACTTATTCAGATGCAACAGAAAGAACAAGCAACAAGGGGGATGGGGTTGGCATGTATGTCACAGTCACTCATTTGCTTGGAATTACTAAACACCACAAATGATGTAGTTGAAGTTTTTAATTCAGGGAAGGGAAAAGTGGCTCTAATCCTTTGGATCAAGGCACACCCCTTGAAGTAAAAAGAAATTCAAGGGCAGGAATGAGGCAGATACAGATATTGTTGAGATATTTTTGTATTTGTGTTGTATTTTGTATTTATGTTGACTAGTATACCAGTGTATCTCTTACTGGGTATAAATAGTACTATACATATTAGTAATTTGGTATATATTGACAGAGGATATAGTAATGTAATCTCATATAGCATTATTAAATATTAATAAAGAATGTCTTTGCACTGTAGAAAAGTCTGGTAGCATAATACATTTTGCATAAAAGTAGTAAATGTATTTTAAATGTCACTTTGACATGTAAAAATGAGTACTGGACTTGGTGATAAATTTCAGGTAAGGAGAACTTTGGCCAGAGTGAGGTATCAGTGTTGTACAAGATGGCACAAGCAGACACATCAGGTGGCTGCAGACATGCATCTCAAGAGGGCAGCAAGCCACAACGTGATGATGATGAGGAGGAGGAGGAGAAGGAGGGGAATGAGGAGGAGTTTGAATGTTTGTTGGGAGCTAATGGCCAAGTGGTTCTTTGGAGCTCCAGAAGGGAAAGTAGGCATAATTCTCCTTCATTGTACTGCTTCAAGGGGGATGAGGGTTGCAGTGATGCTAGAGAAGGGCATTTGATCCAAGGAATTGGGGGCCACCTACCATTTCTGTGCATCAAACTTGATTGATACCTATTCCCCCAGGTGCTGCATTACCCTTATGGGTTAAGCCCTTACCCATGAATGTAATACAGTAATACTGTGGTAATATTGTTAACATAACTTGATTGAGAGGGTCCATGTAGCCATGAAACTCTGAATGATTTTCTAATTCTGATGTATGTATCTGAAAACAGAGAATTGAAGAAATGCAATGCCTGATTCAAGTAAATTATTGTCTAGATTTGTAAAACTAGCACAGTATTATTTGAAAGATTGTGCGCTGGTTGGACCCTTGTCTTATGCCCTGCATTTACTGACATTTCTCCGCTTTCCTATATCTCTTGAGTTTATCTACTACAGCACCTGTATAATGTATCACTGCTGTAATTTGTTTTCTGCTTTTATGTATATAAATAATAATAGTACAGTAAATCCTTGATTTAATGGGCCTCGTTGTAACAGGATCTGAAAATTGTCCGCTACTGTTTGGATCCTGGAAAAATATTCTCATAATTTGGATTTACCAGATGATTGACTTTAATGGACATCCTCCTTCCCCTTATTAATCTCTTAAATCAAGGGTTCTCTGTATAATTAATTTTTGTTGTACAGTATCTTACTGTCACTAGTAGTTTTCAGTGTTTACTGTAGTACTGTATATTGGAACTATACGTACTGTACTGTACTGTACTGTAATTTGCTATATCTTTTATAGTACAACATGCTCTTACCAGGGTAGTTTACAGCATCTTGTCTGTAGTGTATTGTGTAAGCAATGTACTGTAGTCAGTACATATTGTTACTCCTTCAGTTTAATGAATCTTCTCTGGTATTCTGTTGCTACTTTAGTATGCGGTGTTATAAGCACTGTAGTTCACTGTGTTTTAACATTTTCTAACCACTACTGTAGCTGATTTATAGTGTACTGTACTATAATAATTGTGCAATAATTTTATAATAGGGTTTAGATTAACAGTACAGTATATTATATTGGTACTGTATTTACCTAGAGTGATAAGTCATACAGAATATTGAGTGAGGCAGCAAGCTGACAAGTGGGTATAAAGACATGTAAATACATAGGAACCTAGGTAGTAGGTTGGTAGACAGCAACTGCCCAGGGAGGTATGCTACTGTCCTGCCAAGTGAGTGTAAAACGAAAGCCTGTAATTGTTTTACATGATGGTAAGATTGCTGGTGTCTTTTTTCTGTCTCATAAACATGCAAGATTTCAGGTACGTCTTGCTACTACTTCTTACACTTAGGTCACACTACACATACATGTATAAGCATATATATACACACCCCTCTGGGTTTTCTTCTATTTTCTTTCTAGTTCTTGTTCTTGTTTATTTCCTCTTATCTCCATGGGGAAGAGGAACAGAATTCTTCCTCCGTAAGCCATGCGTGTTGTAAGAGGCGATTAAAATGCCGGGAACAAGGGGCTAGTAACCCCTTCTGTATAGATTACTAAATTTAAAAAGGAGAAACTTTTGTTTTTCTTTTTGGGCCACCCTGCCTCGGTGGGATATGGCCAGTTTGTTGAAAAAAAAAAAAAAATATGTAGGAAGTCTTTATTTTTAGATGACCTTAAATATACATTCTGGTGAAATGGAGAAGGAAGCAGAGGTCACATCTGCAGTGATGACAGGAGGTGGGAGGTCAGGTCACAGGTGGTGTCAGGGCAGAGCCTTGTGCTGGAAAGTTACTATGTATGAAGTCGGCCTCTACCACTTCTTCATTGAGGCCATTCCACATCCCTACCACCTTGAGATTGAAGAAATACTTCCTGACATCCCTGTGACTCATCTGTGTATTGAGCTTCCAGGTGTGCCCTCGAGTACCTGTTTCCCACAAATAAATAACATAAAGGCACAATACCGTGACTGGAACGATACACAAATAACCCGCACATAAAAGAGAGAAGCTTACGACGACGTAAGCTTCTCTCTTATGTGCGGGTTATTTGTGTACCTGTTTCCCACCTCTCAAACAGCCTGTTCTTGTCTGCCCTATTAATTCCTCTGAGTATTTTGAGTATTATTACATCTTCTCAGGTTCTCCTGTCCTCTAGAGTCGTGAGATTCAATTCCTTCAGCCTTTCCTCATAGCTTGTACCCCTTAGCTCTGGAAGGAGTCTCGTTGCATACTTCTCCAGTTTCTTAATGTGTTTCTTTAAGTGTGGGCACTATACTGGTGCTGTGTACTTCAGGATAGTCCTGACATAAGTTGTATAAAGCACCTGAAATGACTCTGATGAGATTCCCGAAGGCCACTCAAATTTGCCAGGCGAGCATTGGCTTCAGAGGTTATTCAGTTGATGTGAACCTTGGGTGATATGGTAGGCACTATACTTACTCCCAGTTCCTTCTCTTTGAATGAGGTCTGCAGCCATCATCTTCCAAGTCTGTACTCTGTGTCTGGTCTTCTGGTTCTTTCCCTAAGCTTATAACCTTGCATTTACTGGGGTTAGATTAAAGGAGCCACTTATTTGACTAACCCTGCAATTTGTCCAGATCCTTTAGTAGCCTTTTCCTGTCCTCGTCTGTTTGCATTCTCATTAGTTTTACATCATCAACAAATAGAGATGCATCTGACTTAATTCCACCTGGTATGTTGTCAGCATAAACCACAAAAAGCATTGGTTGTAATACTGATCCTTGTGGTACCCTACTTATTACTCTTCCCCATTCTGGGGATCCGTCACCTATCAGGTTGGCTCTTTAACTGTTGAGGGCCAGAGGAATGTTTTCACTGCCCAGCTAAGGTGGGTTCAATTTTTGTTTCAGTTTTTGTGCAGCGGCTATGACTTCAGTTTTTTGTGACTTTTTTTTTTTTTTTTTTTTTTTACCCAGCCCAGTGGCCCACCGGGCATTGCCCAAATTCCTGTATGGCCAGTCTGCCTCTCTGTCAGGGTGAAAGTGACTTTCTTTTATTTGATGGTGTTATGCGATCTGATGACAGGTGCTTCAAGGCACTTCCTCCAAACCCTGTTATTCTATTAGAATGAGTTTGGCTTTGTTGGATACCATCAGGTATGAAATTTTGTAATACTGTACATGTATTCTCATGCCTCATGGCACAGGACAAAGTCAAACTCATCTTGACAGAGGATGACAAGGTAAGAGGTAAGTGACTGTCAGCAGCCATTATCAGAGTACATTAACTATGTTACTATACCCTCAGATTTCTTGAACAAAACTGGCTTGTTACATCAACTTTAACTTTCCGTTTTGCACATATAGTACAGTATTTTTTCCATCACATAAAGTTTCCCTATCACCAGCCCTCTGCCATTTAGTGCTGTCTGACCCATACAAGTTCAAAGCCTTTTTATGAATATACAATAATAATAATAATAATGTAATAATAATGTAGGTAGTAGGTTGGTAGACAGCAACCACCCAGGGAGGTACTACCGTCCTACCAAGTGAGTGTAAAACGAAAGCCTGTGATTGTTTTACATGATGGTAGGATTGCTGATGTCTTTTGTCTGTCTCATAAATATGCAAGATTACAGGTATGTCTTACTACTTCTACTTACACTTATGTCACACTACACATACATGTACACATTTATTTATACACACTCATCTGAGTTTTCTTTAATTTTATCTTAATAGTTCTTGGTCTTATTACTTTTCCTTTTATATCCATGGGGAAGTGGAATAAGAATCTTTCCTCCGTAAGCCATGCGTGTTGTAAAAGTCAACTAAAATGCCAGGAACAATGGGCTAGTAACCCCTTTTCCTGTAAAGATTACTAAACAGAATAAGAAGAAGAAAATTGTCAAAGTGGGAAGTCTGAATGTGCGTGGATGTTGTGCAGATGATAAGAAAGAGATGATTGTGGATGTTATGAATGAGAAGAAGCTGGATGTCCTGGCTTTAAGTGAAACAAAGCTGAAGGGGGTGGGAGAGTTTCAGTGGAGAGGAATAAATGGGATTAGGTCAGGGGTTTCAAATAGAGTTAGAGCTAAAGAAGGAGTAGCAATAATGTTGAAGGATAAGCTATGGCAGGAAAAGAGGGACTATAAATGTATTAATTCAAGGATTATGTGGAGTAAAATAAAGATTGGATGTGAAAAGTGGGTTATAATAAGCGTGTATGCACCTGGAGAAGAGAGAAGTGTAGAGAGAGAGAGAGAGATTTTGGGAAATGTTGAGTGAATGCGTGGGGAGTTTTGAATCAAGTGTGAGAGTAATGGTGATTGGGGATTTCAATGCTAAAGTGGGTAAAAATGTTATAGAGGGAGTAGTAGGTAAATTTGGGGTGCCAGGGGTAAATGTAAATGGGAAGCCTTTAATTGAGCTATGTGTAGAAAGAGATTTGGTAGTAAGTAATACATATTTTATGAAAAAGAGGATAAATAAATATACAAGGTATGATGTAGCACATAATGAAAGTAGTTTATTAGATTATGTATTGGTGGATAAAAGGTTGATGGGTAGGCTCCAGGATGTACATGTTTATAGAGGGGCAACTGATATATCGGATCATTATTTAGTTGTAGCTACAGTTAGAGTAAGAGGTAGATGGGAAAAGAGGAAGGTGGCAACAACAAGTAAGAGGGAGGTGAAAGTGTATAAACTAAGGGAGGAGGAAGTTCGGGTGAGATATAAGCGACTATTGGCAGAAAGGTGGGCTAGTGCAAAGATGAGTAGTGGGGGGGTTGAAGAGGGTTGGAATAGTTTTAAAAATGCAGTATTATTATGTGGGGCAGAAGTTTGTGGTTATAGGAGGGTGGGGGCAGGAGGAAAGTGGAGTGATTGGTGGAATGATGAAGTAAAGGGTGTGATAAAAGAGAAAAAGTTAGCTTATGAGAGGTTTTTACAAAGCAGAAGTGTTATAAGAAGAGCAGAGTATATGGAGAGTAAAAGAAAGGTAAAGAGAGTGGTGAGAGAGTGCAAAAGGAGAGCAGATGATAGAGTGGGAGAGGCACTGTCAAGAAATTTTAATGAAAATAAGAAAAAATTTTGGAGCGAGTTAAACAAGTTAAGAAAGCCTAGGGAAAGTATGGATTTGTCAGTTAAAAGCAGAGTAGGGGAGTTAGTAGATGGGGAGATGGAGGTATTAGGTAGATGGCGAGAATATTTTGAGGAACTTTTAAATGTTAAGGAAGAAACAGAGGCAGTAATTTCATGCACTGGTCAGGGAGGTATACCATCTTTTAGGAGTGAAGAAGAGCAGAATGTAAGTGTGGGGGAGGTACGTGAGGCATTACATAAAATGAAAGGGGGTAAAGCAGCTGGAACTGATGGGATCATGACAGAAATGTTAAAAGCAGGGGGGGATATAGTGTTGGAGTGGTTGGTACTTTTGTTTAATAAATGTATGAAAGAGGGGAAGGTACCTAGGGATTAGCAGAGAGCATGTATAGTCCCTTTATATAAAGGGAAAGGGGACAAAAGAGACTGTAAAAATTATAGAGGAATAAGTTTACTGAGTATACCAGGAAAAGTGTACAGTAGGGTTATAATTGAAAGAATTAGAGGTAAGACAGAATGTAGGATTGCGGATGAGCAAGGAGGTTTCAGAGTGGGTAGGGGAGGTGTAGATCAAGTGTTTACATTGAAGCATATATGTGAACAGTATTTAGATAAAGGTAGGGAAGTTTTTATTGCATTTATGGATTTAGAAAAGGCATATGATAGAGTGGATAGAGGAGCAATGTGGCAGATGTTGCAAGTATATGGAATAGGTGGTAAGTTATTAAATGCTGTAAAGAGTTTTTATGAGGATAGTGAGGCTCAGGTTAGGGTGTGTAGAAGAGAGGGAGACTACTTCCCGGTAAAAGTAGGTCTTAGACAGGGATGTGTAATGTCACCATGGTTGTTTAATATATTTATAGATGGGGTTGTAAAGGAAGTAAATGCTAGGGTGTTCGGGAGAGGGGTGGGATTAAATTTTGGGGAATCAAATTCAAAATGGGAATTGACACAGTTACTTTTTGCTGATGATACTGTGCTTATGGGAGATTCTAAAGAAAAATTGCAAAGGTTAGTGGATGAGTTTGGGAATGTGTGTAAAGGTAGAAAGTTGAAAGTGAACATTGAAAAGAGTAAGGTGATGAGGGTGTCAAATGATTTAGATAAAGAAAAATTGGATATCAAATTGGGGAGGAGGAGTATGGAAGAAGTGAATGTTTTCAGATACTTGGGAGTTGGCGTGTCGGCGGATGGATTTATGAAGGATGAGGTTAGTCATAGAATTGATGAGGGAAAAAAGGTGAGTGGTGCGTTGAGGTATATGTGGAGTCAAAAAACGTTATCTATGGAGGCAAAGAAGGGAATGTATGAAAGTATAGTAGTACCAACACTCTTATATGGGTGTGAAGCTTGGGTGGTAAATGCAGCAGCGAGGAGACGGTTGGAGGCAGTGGAGATGTCCTGTTTAAGGGCAATGTGTGGTGTAAATATTATGCAGAAAATTCGGAGTTTGGAAATTAGGAAAAGGTGTGGAGTTAATAAAAGTATTAGTCAGAGGGCAGAAGAGGGGTTGTTGAGATGGTTTGGTCATTTAGAGAGAATGGATCAAAGTAGAATGACATGGAAAGCATATACAGTGGACCCCCGCATAACGATTACCTCCGAATGCGACCAATTATGTAAGTGTACAGTATTTATGTAAGTGCGTTTGTACGTGTATGTTTGGGGGTCTGAAATGGACTAATCTACTTCACAATATTCCTTATGGGAATAAATTCGGTCAGTACTGGCACCTGAACATACTTATGGAGTGAAAAAATATCGTTAACCGGGGGTCCACTGTAAATCTATAGGGGAAGGAAGGCGGGGTAGGGGTCGTCCTCGAAAGGGTTGGAGAGAGGGGGTAAAAGAGGTTTTGTGGGCAAAGGGCTTGGACTTCCAGCAAGCGTGCGTGAGCGTGTTAGATAGGAGTGAATGGAGACGAATGGTACTTGGGACCTGACAATCTGTTGGAGTGTGAGCAGGGTAATATTTAGTGAAGGGATTCAGGGAAACCGGTTATTTTCATATAGTCGGACTTGAGTCCTGGAAATGGGAAGTACAATGCCTGCACTTTAAAGGAGGGGTTTGGGATATTGGCAGTTTGGAGGGATATGTTGTGTATCTTTATATGTGTATGCTTCTAAACTGTTGTATTCTGAGCACCTCTGCAAAAACAGTGATAATGTGCGAGTGTGGTGAAAGTGTTGAATGATGATGAAAGTATTTTCTTTTTGGGGATTTTCTTTCTTTTTTGGGTCACCCTGCCTCGGTGGGAGACGGCCGACTTGTTGAAAAAAAAAAAAAAAATAATAATAATAATAATAATAATAATAATATGGATTTAGAAAAGGCATATGACAGAGTGGATAGGGGAGCAATGTGGCAGATGTCGCAAGTGTATGGAATAGGTAGTAAGTTACTTAATGCTGTAAAGAGTTTTTATGAGGATAGTGAGGCTCAGGTTAGGGTGTGTAGAAGAGAGGGAGATTATTTCCTGGTAAAAGTAGGTCTTGGACAAGGATGTGTAATGTCACCATGGCTGTTTAATATATTTATAGATGGGGTTGTAAAAGAAGTAAATGCTAGGGTGTTCGGGAGAGGGGTGGGATTAAGTTTTGGGGAATCAAATACAAAATGGGAGTTCACACAGTTACTTTTTGCTGATGATACTGTGCTTATGGGAGATTCTAAAGAAAAGTTACAAAGGTTAGTGGATGAGTTTGGGAGGGTGTGTAAAGGTAGAAAGTTGAAAGCGAATATAGATAAGAGTAAGGTGATGAGGGTATGAAACTATTTAGATAAAGAAAAACTGGATATCAAATTGGAGAGAGAGAGTATGGAAGAAGTGAATGTTTTCAGATACGTATTTGGGAGATGACTTGTCAGCAGATGTGTTTATGAAGGATAAAGTTAACCATAGAGTTGATGAAGGAAAAAAAGGTGAGTGGTGCATTGAGGTATCTGTGGAGACAAAAAATGTTATCCATGGAGGCAAAGAAGGGAATGTACAAAAGTATAGTGGTACCAACACTTATATAAGTGTGAAGCTTGGGTTGTAAATGCTGCAGCAAGGAGGCGGCTGGAGGTAGTGGTGATGTCCTGTCTAAGGGCAATGTGTGGTGTAAATATTATGCAGAGAATTTGTAGTGTGGAAATTAGGAGGTGTGGAGTTACTAAAAGTATTAGTCAGAGGGCTGAAGAGGGGTTGTTGAGGTGGTTTGGTCATTTAGAGAGAATGGAGGAAGGAAGAATGACTTGGAGAGCATATAAATCTGTAGGGAAAGGAAGGCGGGGTAGGGGTCATTCTTGATAAGGTTGAAGGGAGGGGGTAAAAGAGGTTTTGTGGGCGAGGGCCTTGGATTTCCAGCAAGCGTGCGTGAGTGTGTTAGATAGGAATGAATGGAGACGAATGGTTTTTGGGACCTGATGAGCTGTTGGAGTGTAAGCAGGGTAATATTTTGTGAAGGGATTCAGGGAAATCAGTTAGCCAGACTTGAGTCTTGGAAGTGGGAAGTACAATGCCTCCACTTTAAAAGAGTGGTTTGGGATATTGGCAGTTTGGAGTGACTATCTAAATTGTCGTATCTGGGTGCCTCTGCAAAGACAGTGGCCCCGTGGCCTGGCTGACAAAAGCTCTCACTCCACATACTGAGGGCATGGGTTCGATTCCCGGCGGGGTGGAAACATTTCAACATGTTTCCTTACACCTGTTACTTTCACCTAGCAGCAAATGGGTACCTGGTGTTAGTCGGCTGGTGTGGGCCAGATCCTAGGGAAGAAGATTGAGGACCCCAATGGAAATATTTAGACAGTCCTCAATGATGCACTGACTTTCTTGGGTTATCCTGGGTGGCTAACCCTCCAGGGTTAAAAATCTGAATGAAATCTTGTGAGTGATGGTGAAAGTGTTGAATGATAATGAAAGTTTTTTAATTTTTTTGAGGTTCTTTCTTTTGAGCCACCCTGCCTTGGTGGGAAACAGCCGACATGTCAAAAAAAAAAAATAATAATATCAGTGATTATGTCACTTCTTGTTCATTGTACATTTCTGGTAATCGATCATAACCTTAATAATTATAATAATCTTAATTTCTACAAGTACATGTGCAACATATACAGGTCTAGCTGACATCAGTGACATACATAGAAACCCCCTTGTTATGCAGAGCATTTTGGACAAATTAGGTCAATTTTGTTCCCAGGATGCAATCCACAACAGTCGGCTAACACCTAGGTACCTATTTTACTGCTAGGCATCTTAATTTAAAGTGGCTGGACACAAGTGGTTTATAAATTAGGCTTCAAATGTCTTAATCATATATGTATTGCACATTGTCCTTATTAATATATAGTAGAAGAATAATTTATTCAGAGTAATACCTCCAGAGAGTTATTAACAAGGATAACACAAGCAAGCCAAGTAGTGTGGCTTCCATGGGGGTGCCCTATTTTTTATATCTTCCCATAGGTCATGATGCACAACAGTCAGACTAATTTTTGGTATAGATTTACTACCAGGTAACAGGAACGAACTTTCTTGTATGTCCTGCCTTTTACAATGAAGATTCAGGTACAGTATACGTAGTCAAGTACGTATTTTGTAATTTTTAAGAAAAATATGAGGCTCAAGATCTGAAATACTATTTTTTGTGTATGTTTACAAATAACTTAATCTACAAATTCTACAGTTTTCTCAAGGATAAAAAGCGTATTATTTTCAATTACTGTATTATTTTCAATTTATGAAGACTGTAATAATTGTTCCCATGGTATGTACGTACATATTTTGTATTTTGTCAAAAATCCTTTTTCAGACTCATTATAAAGTTGGTTGAAACTTATTGCACTAGTTTTCTGAAGATAATGGTTGTCTCTCTAGAACAAATGGTGTTGCCTATTCATCACAGTATTTGCCTACAAATGGGAGAGAAAGCTTTAAGCATTGTTTCTGTCCATCCTGGATTATTATCATGTGATGGTTGATAATGAATAGCTTAGCCATGGTACTGTGCTAAGCACCTAGCAACAAAATTTAGAAAAATAAATATGATACAGCATATAAATTTATTGTTTTCTATCTCTCCTCAGCTGTGCTTTCAAGATTTGACTTTGTATACCCAGCATATATGGTAGTAGAGAAGTGCCCCATTATATCACCTGTGATTGATTCTGATGGAGACCTTCAAGTTACCAGAAAGAAGGACCTTCACAAAAAAGAAGGGGCTGTGCTCATTGGTTAGTTAAAAAATTAATCTTAATATACTGATTTATAAAGTCTGAATGAGTTGCTTGTAAGATTAGTAACTGCTTCATATAATAGCAGTGGTTTATTGATTATATAGATTATTGTAGGTATGTGAGCTTTAATGCACGAATGTAACTTAGGTGACTTGTAGGTCATTAGTTGTGCCTTTGACTCAAACTAGAGGACTCGGGCAGCTTAATCCTGGGGGATGTGTACTTGAGGGGCATGCATCATTACCCCTGTTGCCTCAGTTCACCTAGCAAGAAATTGGTACCTATGTGTTAGGTGAGTTTTGCGAGTGACATCCTTGAGGCCTTATATAAGGCTGGGCTGCATGTGCTATATGTTTTGTTAGCAGTTTTTAATGATGAATATCAGCTAGTATGATTTTCTTTTGCATTGCATCAGTTGCATTGGTTATGAAAGCTGTAATGTACGCGTGTGTGTGTGTGCTGCAAGTAGGTTTGTAATTTTTTCTTTAAAATTTTCTTCCATCTTGGCCAAATTCATTATTGGTCATCATTGTTGCATGGGTTTAATGCTGCTTCATATTTTAGTGGGATTAAAAAAAATAGTTAATAGTACCTAAACCAGAATAATTTTTGTTTGATTTACCTTTCATATTTGCCATTTGCATGACTTAAGCTGATAACACTCTTATTAATGGAATTAGTATTGTGTTACTCTGGCATTGCACTCACATGGTATATTGACATGGCTTTTTTTGTATCTTCTTGCTGTTGTATCTGTTGTCATCATCTGGCCCTAGAACAAAAACTCTTCCATGCAAAAAAAAGAGGTAAGTTATTTTCATACCAAGGAAGATGTAGTAAAGTATACTGGTAGTATAGTACCTGGATTTTATAATACCATATTACCTTAATTATATTCACAGGGAAGCATTACAGCCATAAGGGTCATACAGTCTTTGAATGGAAAGTACATAATGCCCTTCACCAGCATTCAGGTTCTCTACTTGAATTGGTGTTACATCAACTCAGTACATACATAAGAATGGTGGAGCACTATAGCTATCCTACTATCCCATCCTTGGCAGGTCTTTCTCAAACTCGGTCTTTCTCATTCTTATATTTATCACATCTATTTTTGAAACTAGTTTGTGTTAGCATTATTGACTACACTTGGCAGATTCTTAAACCAGTACTTGTGGATTGTTGTTGAGATTCTTTAATCAAATTATGCTCATTAAGTTGGCTTCTTATCATATCAGATGTTATTGATTTTAATAATTTGCCTACTGTTGAGGTCAGGCATATTGGGTGGCACTTTGAAGATAAGTCTACAGGCTTAGTTGCTGAGTTGAAAAATAGGAATTACATTAGCCATCTTCCACATATTTGACATGACACCTGTTTGTGGTAATATATTAAAACAGGCTTGTTAGCTGTTCTTTAAGTTTCATTGCGTATTTCTGAAGTACTCTTAAGAACAGTTTGTCAGGGCCTGGGGACTTGTTTTGCTTCAGTTTAATTGTTTTATAACCATGTCCCTAGTGACACTGATAATTTTTCTTCAGACCCCTCTATAATTGTTAATTGCTGAGTTGTCATTTGATGATGGTCTTCCACCTAAAGTTCCTGTATATCATCATATATAAAAAGACAGGTAAATTTATATACTCATACACTAGTTTCTGAAAAGGCAAATAAATTTATATACTCATACACTAGTTTTTAATATGGTGACCATATTTCACTAAGGTAGGGTGACCCAAAGAAGGAAATGCATTCACCATCACTCATTCTTTAGCTGTCTTTCCAGAAGTGCATGGATATCATGTTTCAAATGTAGCCCACCAATGTACAAGACATCCAGGTGAGCAATAGAAGCCAATTGTTTAGTTTTATCTAAAAATAAAATGTAGTGGTGATTAAAATGGGTTGAGTACAATATATTAATTTTTGTTACCAGAACACCAGAGTGCCACGACACTGGAGCTGGTGGGTGAGCAGGTGTGGCGAGGTTCACTCTTCCTGGCAGATTTTATCCTCAATTATCCAGATATCTTCAGAGATGCACACATCCTGGAAGTTGCTTCGGGAGTTGGTCTTACCTCAGTAGTGGCAGCCATGTTAGCCAAGCAAGTCATTATTTCTGGTTAGTGCCTTTATTATCGTATACCCATGCATACATGTGAAAACAATAATTTTTTTTATTACCACATCAACCATTTTCCACCTAGGCAGGGTGATCCGAAAAAGGAGAAACACTTTCATCATCACTTACTCTATCACTGTCTTGCCAGAGGCATGCTGACACTACAGTTAAAAAAAAAACTGCAACATATCTACACCCCACCTTCAGAGCACAGGCACTGTACTTCCCACCTTCAGGACTCGAGTCCAGCTAACCAGTTTCCCCGAGTTCCTTCGTAAATGTTACTGTGCTCACACTTCAACAGCACATCAAGTCATCATGCTAGAATTAAAAAATACAAATCTTTGGTTAAAACAAATATATTTTCAACACAGAAAAAACAAGCAAAAGGTAAATTATAATTACCTATTATGAAAGGCACATTTGCTCTATAGATATTTTAAAGTGTATTTTTGAAGGCAACATGTTTAACCCGTAAACAGTCTAAACGTTTATATATACGTTCTCTACCGTAGTGCCCCAACTTTTTTGAGAAAAAAAACAAATTTTTTTTTTTAATAGGAAAAAAGAGCATATGGTACCCAGGCATCCCCAATTATTTTAATATAGAACACAGTGAGTGCACACACCCATTCTCTCATGTCTAGGTGACTCAGGCTTATCGTGGCAATGTTGAATGTATGGCAAAAAAAACGTACAGTATATATACGTTTGGACTGTTTACGGGTTAAAAATACTTAAGGAGTTATTTGCATTTCAATAAAGAGTAAAGTATGCTGAAAAGAATGCTAAACTATAAATTTTTGAAACTCTGGTTAGTAATTGTCATTTGTTATTGCAGATGTTGATCGTGGTGACATATTGGAACTCATCAGTCGAAACATCAAAAGGAACATAGATTTGATCAAAGCCAAAGTAGAAGTGAAAGAAATCGACTTCTTTAATCATGCCACCATTGAAGAGATAATGGATTTGAAAAATGTTTCAGTTCTTCTGGCTGCTGATGGTATTACCCCCTTGTTCACTTGTTCCTGCTGTTTATGAGGTATCATGAGCAATAATGATTTTTTTTTTTTAGCATATTATCTGTCTCCCACCTAGATAGGGCAACCTGGAAAAGAAGAAAAACTTTCATTGTCATTCATTCGATCAGTCTTGCCAGAAGCGTGCAGACAACACAGCTTGGATAGCATTCTGAACTGCAGTGTCCCCACTCCCTATTCAGTGTAAGCACTGTACTTCCCAGAACCAGGACTCAAGTCTGGCTAACTGGTTTCCCTGAATCCTTTCATAAATGTTATCTTGCTCACACCTTGATAGTACTTCAAATCAGAAAATCCACTTGCTGCCACTCTAACACACACTCACATGTCTGTTGGATGTCCAAGTCACTAGCACTCAAAACCTCTTACCCTTTCCTTCCAACCCTTCCTGGGATGTGACTCTTACCCCTCCTTCCCTTTATCCCAGATTTGCATTCCTGCCTAATCTCTTGCTTTGCTCCATCATCTTGATATCTCCAAACCACTTCAGTAACCCCTCCTTCACCATTTTAATAATAATTGTGGTAATCACACACCTTCTAATATCCAGGTTACAAATTCTTTGCATAATATTCATACCACACATTGCCTTCAAACATGATTTCTCCACTGCCTCCAACCTCTTCCTTGTTGCAAGACTTAAAACCCATTATTCACATCCACATAGGTGTTGGGACCTGTGTACTCTCAGTGCATTACCCCATTTTTTTGCCTCCATAGATAAGTTTCTTAGTCTCCACGGATGCCTCAGAGCACCACCCACATTTTTCTTCTCATCAATTCTATGATTCACTCTATCTTTTATAGAACCATCTGCTGACAACTCCACTCCCAGATATCTAAACACATTTACTTCCTCTACACTCCCTCTCTCCAATCTAATGTCTGGCCTTCCACTGCCTAAATTTTTTGTTATTCTCATTATGTTGCTTTTTTCCTATGTTCACTTTTAATTTCCTTCTTTTATATGCCCTCTGAAATTCATCTATCAACCTTTTGTAGTTCTTTAGAATCTCCCAAGAATCATATCATCGACAAAAAGCAAATGTAACAACTCCCACTTTGTATTAAGAATCATCTAAATCCTACACCTCTCCCCAATACTCTAACATTCACTTCTTTTACAACCCCATATGTAAATATGTTAAGCAACTATGTTGATATCGCACCTCTCTGTCTAAGGCCTACTTTCACCTGAGCCTCACTATCCACATAAATTTACTTCTTTTAATAACCTATGACCTGTTTCATTCATTTGCAATGTCTACAATGTTGCTACCCTATCCACCCTGTCATATGCTTTTTCTAAATCCATGAATGTAATAAAAAGTTCCTTACTTTTATCTAAGAATTTTTTACTTATATTCTTCGATGTAAACACCTGATCTGCACATCCCCTCCCTACCCTTCCTAAAACCTCTGTTTCTCTGCTCTCTCACCCTTAATTGTTTCAATAATAACTGCTGGACAATTTACCCGGTATACTCAGCAGGCTTCTTCTTCTTTCAACAAACCGGCCGTATTCCACCGAGGCAGGGTGGCCCAAAAAGAAAAACCAAAATTTCTCTTTTCAAATTTAGTGATTTATACAGGAGAAGGGGTTAACTCAGCAGGCTTATTTCCCTATAATTCTTACTCTTTTATCCCCTTTTCACTTATGCAAAGGAACTATGTTTGCTCTCTGCTAATCCCTAGATACCTTTCTTCCCCCCCCTCCCCCTTTCATGCAAATATTTAACACTTGCACCAACCTATCTGTGAAATTATGGGCACTAGCTAGCTTGAATATTATACATACATACATAATTGAATTTACAGTATTTTATACCCACATCCATTAATTCCTCAGGTGCTGGATGTCCCCTACAGGTTTAGTGCTTCTCCATGAATATAATAATTACAGATATGCTGCATGTGTTACTGCTTTGTTCATACAAATGTTATATATACTATGACCATACATGTGAAGGTAGTGGTGGTGATGATGGTTGATCAACACTTCACCACATGTCACCACACATTGCCACCCTTCCATGCTGCCACACTTCATCACAAGCCTCTACACTTCATCTCAAACCTCAACACTTCATCACAGCAACCAGTGAAGAGGTGGGGCCAGGAGCTATGAATCAACCCCTGCAACCACATTTAGGCGAGTACAAACTTCCACACTCCATCACAAACCTCCGTACCTTATCACAAACTTCCACATCATACATACATTGCTACCCTTCTCAACATTCTGCTACATGTCGCCACCTTGACATTATGTCATCACACTTTACAACTCCGAAAACATGCCACCATACATTGCGCTCTTCCACATGGCACCACACTTGCATAACATTATAGCACAGACGATGTTAAAAATATATGTAGGAGCAGCTACTCTTATCTTTGTCATTTTTTCCAGTGGTGTACCATGACCAGCTGACTGATGCTTTCCTCAGGACAGTCCTTCGGCTGATGAGCGACCCACCTGACAAGACTATGTACATTGCACTGGAAAAGAGGCAAGTCTTTTACTGAAAGCACTACTTTGTATGAAATGATCTAAGTTAATTTTACTTTTTTTGTATAAAAAACTGATTTCCTTCTCACTATTTTTGTATTTCATGAATACATATTAGGAACATGGGTACACAAAGGGAGGCCTGTTGTATTTGGTCATAAATCAGTCCTCCAGACAAGGAACAATCCTCAAGCAATGAAGACAAATTCAGACACACTCCTTCACAACTCTCCAGGTTGCCATATAGGTTACCTTTCTTGTACAGTATAATTTTTACATTGTAAAAAACTTTCATATCTGTCTATTTCTCGTATACCACAATTTTTCGCCTCTTTCTACCAGTTCTGTATTTCTCCTTCCTGCCTGTAAACATGGTCCTCTGCCTCACTCGTGTTAGTCTCATATTCTCTCTAGTATCAGAAGTGTGTTCCTTACACATTCAAAATCTGCAAACACAGAAAAATATCAGTTTAATCTATAATATTGTTGAATTCAAGAGAGATATGTACAAGGTAATAAGAATAAAATAGTTTGTTCATGCAAGGAAGAACATTGAATGAAGAAAACTTTGCACAGGTAAATGAGATGGAGCCCATTGAAGTAAATGGAAAGGAAAACGAGTAAACTGTTATTATTAGGCATTAATAAATATTAAATGGTAGGATGAGATGAGATGACACTAGGTATTAAAGGAGTGTGTACAAGAACTCTTCTACTCAAGACCCTGATTTTAGTCTTTTTGCTTCCCTCCCAATGCTAATATCCAGTAGAGCAGGGAATATCATGAGGGTGTCGGGAAGGGCTCCTGCATGAGTTGAATGCGACAGAAAACCAAAATGTCCTGCACCTGTTGCGTTTCATACAACCTTTGCCATACAAGGGTAAGCTTTACCAGGATTTTATTCTAAGAAGGTAAACAGGCTTGTCAATGGAAAATGACTCATAAGTGTGCCAAGATTGTTCATTTTAATCACATGCATTCACTCTTTCCTGCAGTGTCACTTCATCTTTTCTTTCTACTTGCCTTTATGTCAGCATATTCTTGCTTACTGTAGCGAACATTTTGCGTCCTGATTTTTTCTTTCTACTTGCATCTAAAGTGTTTTACACTTGCTGGTGATTTGTTACTAATCTTGTAGTTCACACCAATATTTTTTAATATTAATTATAATAGGCTATGACAGTTCTCATCATATTGTGTATATTGTACCTACCTTAAGCTTAAGAGCACTTGGCTATGATTATAATAATAATAATAATAATAATAATAATAATAATAATAATTGTATACAGTTTATCAGTTATCATACCTTCAGTCTGGTAATAAATTTTTATTAATTGGCAGATATGTCTTCACTCAGGAGGATATGGATACAGTGGCTCCATGTTATGAATATTTTCTTCAAGGCCTGGAGTGGTTGGGTTCTCAGAACCTCTCTCAGATTGACTGGACAATAGAAGCACTACCCACCGACTTTGAACAATACTTCACTTATGAGCGTACAAGACACTTAACATTGTGGAAGATCCAGGCTACGCTCAAGTGACAAAGACTCAATTAGCAAAAAATTATTCAATTAGGTTTTCAATTATAGTTTTTTAAACCAATGAAGGATTACTATTAGGCTTAATAATTGATATCTAACGTTTATTGAAAAACTTACTTTAGAGATAAATGTATACAGTAAGCTAACAGAAGACTTATGAATGATACTTCTTGATAGTTAAATATATAGTGTACAGGGAAAATAATTTGAGTATATATGAGAAAGTATGGAGGGGTTTCTCAATACAGAGTGCTCAATATATTACAAATGTATTAAGTCATATACATCTCCACTTTCAAACCGAGCATTTAGGAACCCATTAAAGTGGTCCAACTGCTAAGTCTTAGTACTGACTCATGGTCCTCACCACAGTTGGTGAGGGGATCTTGACCTAAGGAACTGGACCAGTGCTCCAGTTCCTCGAATCAAGCCTGAATGTCATCCATTCCCCCAGGTGATGTATGACCTCAACGGGTTTAGCACTCCCTTCATGAATATAATAATATGAGGTATACAAGCACTGTTAGTCCATACTTAGTTTGTTTGGTTGTCAAAACTTACAAGTTTCATATAAATTATAAACATTGGGATTTGTATGTAAAGTCTGACATGTTTACTACACCTTATAAGTACAGTGGACCCCTGGTTTACGATATTATTTCATTCCAGAAGTATGTTCAGGTGCCAGTACTGAACGAATTTGTTCTCAAGGAATATTGTGAATTAGATTAGTCCATTTCAGACCCCCAAACATACACGTACAAACGCACTTATATAAATACACATACATAATTGATCGCATTGGGAGGTGATCATAAAGCGGTGGTCCACTGTATTTAGTACTTAGTATGCATATTTTATATTTACTCTTAAAAAGTTCTGTAAAGTTTTGTTCTGTACCTTGTCTCTAATAACCCACTCGAAAATGCACCATCTGTTTGTTCTAGCATTGGTTTTGCTAAATATAAATTTCTACAATTTCTGGCTGTGAATACTAGAGGGCTGATAAGTGTTGGCTCTTATTAGGACTTTGGAAAAAATATGTGTGAAATATCACTCGACTGACCCTTAATCTAAATTTCTAATATAAATCCCTCTTTTTCATTCTGTTCAGGCAAAATATTTCTATTGCAGGAGTGTTACAATCATTGCAGCATCGATATTGTGCGGCCCATGAATAGAGTACATGGTAGTCTGCTCCATTCACCATGTTTTCTGGTAAAATTAAAATATTTTGTGAATATTTAATTTTTTTTTAACACTTCGGTCGTCTCCCACCGAGGCAAGTAATTTTGTAAATTTACATTAAAATATCTTAAAACAACAGTAGTCTATAGTGTGTTAGTTGAGAAAAGCAACTCACTGGAGTAGCTGGTGAATGTGGCACTGCTACTGTCACAGGATGGAAATATTATTTTTTATATTTTTATGAAATGAATAAAATTTTTTGTATGTTTATTTGAGGCATGTGTTTTTGGGGCCTAATGTCTTTTGGTAGAGAGGTCAAGAAAAATAAATTTAAGAATTAGACTATTTATTCGAGCTGATTTTCATTTTTTTTTTTTTGTCTTTTATTAAATGCTTTTATTTTTTGTACAGGAGGGCTCCGTTCATATAACTAAGGTTTGTGACCCCAAATGAAAAGCGAAAATCACTGGTGGGTGGAAAAGATCATTATCGAATGCATCTAAAACGTCAGTGTAAACACATTATCAATCATATATTAAGTGCTCAATATAGCTAGGCATAAAAAAGGTACATACGTAAATACACAGTACATGTACATACCTAAAAAATATAGCGCTGGTCTTACCTTATGCACTGTTGCACAAAAACAGTGATAGCAGCAAAAAGCAGTAAAAGCATCAAACATAATGAACAATGGCTCAGTTAAAAGCCAACAAAAATGGGCACTGTATATGTGGGGCCCTTTCCTGTATGTGATAATTTCATATATGTGATAAGCTTTTTTTTTTGTCAACAAATCGGTCGTATCCCACCAAGGCAGAGTCGCCCAAAAAGAAAAACGAAAGTATATGGTAAGCTTATATTTATTTAATGCACACTGGTGAAGAATGTGTATTATGGTTATTTAACTTTGCGGAAGAATTCTCCTTTAATATTTTTTCATATGTAATGATATTTGGCATGAAAATAACCACAGTTAAATGAACTGTCCAGCTAAATTATAAATGGTTTTGCAAGAAATACTTCTGTTACAGTAACTAGAAATTTTGTTAACCCAGAGAGCCTGACCATTTTTAGTTTGGCAAATTTAAAATAGCACCAGTGGTAAACTTATGCTGTGTATATTTATTTTTCCTTCTGTAAGTTACAATGTTAGATTATGTTGTTGGCAGTTGTGCTGAATGCTGGAGATAAGTGTATAATAAAATAAGTTAGAGTTCAAGTAATTATTTTTCAGTATGTTGTTTAGGTGTACTGATAAATATGGTCTATGGTCTAGGCTTTGGACATTTTAAAAGTACAAATTTTATTTACTGGTAGTGATGCTATGTTGTATTTCATGTTCATTCATCACTTGTTTGAAATATCACAACTTGTCATTGTATATATTGGTATTTATCAGCACCATGAATGGTGTTTGTAGTAGTTGTGACATGCATGGAGCACTTTGACCATGCATGGTAGTTCTTTTGTTTTGACTTGAATGATTCATATTGAATTCCTCACAAGTATTCTGAGGACTATCCATCTCTACACTTCCTAATACACACTCATCTTCCCTATTGACTGTACTATCAGTTAATTGCAATCTTCACTTTAAGCTTCTAAATAGCATTCAGAGAAACCATGTTTAAAGATGCTTTGCCAATTTTGTGTCCAAGACCAATTTTATGTAGCTGTGTAGAGGAAATCTAATTATTCAGTTTATCAGGCAGTCTCTTGTCTCAAATTGGCTCTTTTGTCTCGCCTGGCTGTCTTGCTCTCCATATACATGTACTTTACATATATGTATGATCAATAATTGCTTTAACCTGTAATAAAATGTACTATTTTGTGTTTAAAAGGCTGTTTCATTACTCATGTTAGTTGATGGCATCCCTCAACTTTTTGGCACTTTGTGACCTATGTAGGTTGAGCATGTTTTGTGAATATAATAATATTGGTAGGATTGCTGGTGTCTTTTTTTTTTTTTTTTCTCTTAAACACTCAAGATAGCATTTATGACCAACCTGTCGCTGCCCAGTTTATCATACAGTGTGGCAATAATTCAGCTCCATTTCCAAGTGTAGTCTACCACAGCTATCATACTCTAGAGCTACTTGCCTCCCACAGCACCTTGTAGAAGCATACTACAATCTCCTGAATGTTCATGTCTTATGAAGTGCTCATCTCTGATGTTCCTACCTCTTTGCCATCTGCCATTCATACCACTTCATTCTCTTCATCTTTCATGTTCCTCCAATTGCAAACTTTTCCTAGCTGTGCCTGTGACACTGCCACAACAGCCCTAAAGACTCAAAACTCCAACAGTAACCAAAACTCACTGCCAATCTATTGGCCCCTTAACTTTTGCTAATAGTAATCCTCATTTGCTCTTACATTTGTGACAGTTGGAGCAGCATTGTGTGACCCTTGTGGGTTTAGTGATTAGTTTTGATTATAATAATAATGTGACAGTTAAAGAAACATTCACTTCCACTTACTTCCATTACATCTCAGCCACAATCTATCTTGGCAGTTGTCAATGTTTCTCTCCTGTATTTTCCTCTTCCACTTCTTGCATCACAGTATCTGCTGCTCACTTGACTATAGAAGTGACTGAGGTCACATTGGCTTTATTGAAAGGACAAATCCTGCAATGGTCCTCAAATCTCAATTTAAATGAGGATCATTTAAATTAGGTATGTACTGAGTACTAAACATACTCAATCACCATATAACATATAACTACCCTGATTTTACTTGCTGGGTTTAGCACTTAGTTACGATTATAATAATAATGGTCTTGTTTGCTCTTAAACTCACTGTTCTTTCAAACATCTGGACTTCCTTTTAAGTGCATACATGGATTTGCTATTGCTTGTGCAGGCAATGTCAACTTGTAGTGACCTCCCTCTTATATGCCAATCACACTTCTAACTGGGCTGCCTCACATGGGTTTAGATTTGTTATTGCTAAAAGAAACCAGATAGTTTTTACAAAATGCCCTATTATTCTCATTGTCACCCAATTGTCACCCACCCTCTTTATTATGTCTCTTTAATCTTCATATCCACACTCGAGTGACATCTTAATTTACCTCCCCTTTCCATTCGCCCTGTATCTTGCTTATCCTTGCCTCCCTCCCAGTTCCATGCCCAAAGGCTTGAAAAGAACAACAAGGCACAATACCATGACTGGAACAATACACAATAACCCGCACAGAGGAGAGAAGAGCTTATGATGACGCTTTGGTTCGACCAATTTTCAGCAGACGGGGGGGGGATGAAGCCCCCCCAAGGCAAAATTACAATGATAATGCAACCCCAACAACTCCCACCAAAAAATACAATGATAATGCAACCCCCATAATTCCTCTCCAAAAATTATAATAATGCAACCCCAACATTCCCCACCAAAAAATATAATGATAATGCAACCCCCTAACACCCCCCATTTCAAAAACTATAATAATGCAACCCCAACATCCCATTCCAAAAATTATAATGATAATGCAACTTCAAGTCACATCCCTCTATCCCTCCCCTTCCAGCCAGATAGCCATTCCCATTTCCCTCCCATATAGAAATTCTGGAGCTGCTCCTTCCAGAAGGAATATCCCTTTTTCGCTCTATTTTCCATTACTATCCATGTTGAAAGTGCTGCCAACAACAATGATCTGAGTTGGAACTCAACAAATTGTTATCTATCAAACCACAATTAAATTTATGGTCATCTTTTCTTCATTGAGATGTATGGTTGATTATATTCTCGCAGTTATGAGACAGATGTGACTCGCATACTGATACCAAATATCCAAACTGCCTTCTTGCCCTCTTAGTTGACCATATCTTGATAAGCATTAGCAGTAGCAACAGCAGCAGCAAGGAGCAGAAGTAGCAGCAGCAGCAGTGGCAGCAGCAGCAGCAGCAGCAGCAGCAGCAGCAGAAGCAGCAGCAAGGAGCAGCAGCAGCAAGGAGCAGCAGCAACAAGGAGCAGCAGCAGCAAGGAGCAGCAGCAGCAGCAGCAGCAAGGAGCAGCAGCTGCAGCAGCAGCAAGGAGCAGCAACAATAGCAAGGAGCAGCAGCAGCAGCAAGGAGCAGCAAGGAGCAGCAGCAGCAGCAAGGAGCAGCAGCAGCAGCAGCAGAAAGGAGCAGCAGCAGCATCAGCAAGGAACAGCAGTCATCACAGAAAATAGCTCAATGTTAGAGAGGCTGTCTGAATGTCATGCCCTTTGTTGATCGCGGAGTTCCCAGCCCTCATTAACATTAATTATATTGACGTCATCAACACACACAGACGCACACACACACACACACACGATGGATCAGAGAATACCTGACAGGGAGGCAACAACGAGTCATGGTACGTGATGAGGTATCGCAGTAGGCACCTGTGATACCTCAGGGGTCGGTCCTAGGACCAGTGCTATTTTTGGTATATGTGATGACATGATGGAAGGGATAGACTCAGAGGTGTCCCTGTTCGCAGATGATGTGAAGTTAATGAGGAGAATTAAATCAGATGAGGACCAGGCAGGACTTAAAAGAGACCTGGACAGGCTGGACACGTGGTCCAGCAACTGGCTTCTCGAATTTAACCCCGCCAAATGCAAAGTCATGAAGATCGGAGAAGAGCAAAGAAGACCACAGACAGAGTATAGGCTAGGTGGCCAACGACTGCAATCCTCGCTCAAGGAGAAAGATCTTGGGGTGAGTTTAACACCGAACACGACTCCGGAGGCACACATCAACCAGATAACTGCTGCAGCATATGGGAGCCTGGCAAACCTGAGACTAGCGTTCCGATACCTTAGTAAGGAATCGTTCAAGACACTGTACACTGTGTACGTCAGGCCCATACTGGAGTATGCAGCACCAGTTTGGAACCCACACTTGATCAAGCACGTCAAGAAGTTAGAGAAGGTGCAAAGGCTTGCGACATGGTTATTTCCAGAGCTCAGGGGAATGTCCTTTGAAGAAAGATTAAGGGAAATAATACTGCTTGGAATAGACAAGGTGGTCAGAGACAGGATGTTCCAGAGATGGGACACAGAAACAAGGGATCACAATTGGAAGTTGAAGACCCAGATAAGTCAAAGGGATGTTAGGAAGTATTTCTTCAGTCATAAAGTAGTCAGGAAGTGGAATAACTTAGCAAGTGAGGTAGTGGAGGCAGGAACCATACATAGCTTTAAGGTGAGGTATGATAAAGCTCATGGAGCAGGGAGAGAGAGGACCTAATAGTGTTCAGTGAAGAGGCGGGGCCAGGAGCTGAGTCTCGACCCCTGCAACCACAATTAGGTGAGTACACACACACAGATGAGCCAAAGGGATGTTAGGAAGTATTTGTTCAGTCATAGAGTTGTCAGGAAATGGAATAGTCTAGCAAGTGAAGTAGTGGAGGCAGGAACCAAACATAATTTTAAGACGAGGTATGATAAAGCTCAATGAGCAGGGAAAGACAGGACCTAGTGGCGATCAGTGAAGAGGCGGGGCCAAGAGCTGAGTCTCGACCCCTGCGACCACAAATAAGTGAGTGCAAATAGGTGAGTACACACACACACACACACACCTGGCCTGGTGGCTAAAGCTCCCGCTTCACACACGGAGGGCCCGGGTTCGATTCCCGGCGGGTGGGAACATTTCGACACGTTTCCTTACACCTATTGTCCTGTTCACCTAGCAGCAAATAGGTACCTGGGTGTTAGTCGACTGATGTGGGTCGCATCCTGGGGGACAAGATTAAGGACCCCAATGGAAATAAGTTAGACAGTCCTCGATGACGCACTGACTTTCTTGGGTTATCCTGGGTGGCTAACCCTCCGGGGTTAAAAATCCGAACGAAATCTTATCTTATCTCTTATCTTATCACACACACACACACACACACACACACACATACACGCACACGCACACACACACACACACACACACACACACAGACACACACGCACACACACAGCAATTAGCTCCTGGAATTCAACCCCACCAAGTGCAAAGTCATGAAGATTGGGGAAAGGCAAAGAAGACCGCAGACGGAGTACAGTCTAGGGGGTCAGAGACTACAAACATCACTCAAGGAAAAAGATCTTGGGGTGAGTATAACACCAGGCACATCTCCTGAAGCGCACATCAACCAAATAACTGCTGCAGTATATGGGCGCCTAGCAAACCTCAGAACAGCATTCCGACATCTTAATAAGGAATCGTTCAGGACCCTGTACACCGTGTACGTTAGGCCCATATTGGAGTATGCGGCACCAGTTTGGAACCCACACCTAGCCAAGCACGTAAAGAAACTAGAGAAAGTGCAAAGGTTTGCAACAAGACTAGTCCCAGAGCTAAGAGGTATGTCCTACGAGGAGAGGTTAAGGGAAATCAACCTGACGACACTGGAGGACAGGAGAGATAGGGGGGACATGATAACGACATACAAAATACTGAGAGGAATTGGCAAGGTGGACAAAGACAGGATGTTCCAGAGATTGGACACAGTAACAAGGGGACACAGTTGGAAGCTGAAGACACAGATGAATCACAGGGATGTTAGGAAGTATTTCTTCAGCCACAGAGTAGTCAGGAAGTGGAATAGTTTGGGAAGCGATGTAGTGGAGGCAGGATCCATACATAGTTTTAAGCAGAAGTATGATAAAGCTCACGGTTCAGGGAGAGTGACCTAGTAGCGACCAGTGAAGAGGCGGGGCCAGGAGCTTGGACTCGACCCCTGCAACCTCAACTAGGTGAGTACACACACTAGTTTAACCCCACCAAGTCATGAAGATTGGGGAGGGTCAAAGAAGATCGCAGACAGAGTAAGGTTTAGGGGGCCAAAAACTACAAACCTCACTCAATGAGGAGGATCTTGGGGTGAGTATAATACCGAGCACATCTTCTGAGGCGCACATCAGCTATATAACTGCTGCAGCATATGGGCGCCTGACAAACCTAAGAATAGCGTTTCGATATCTCAGTAAGGAATCGTTCAAGACTCTGTACACCGTGTACGTCAGGCCCATATTAGAGTATGCAGCACCAACATGGAACTCACACCTGGTCAAGCACATTAAGAAATTAGAGAAAGTGCAAAAGGTTTGAAACAGGACTAGTCCCTGAGCTAAAGGTTAAGAGGAGAGGTTAAAGGAAATCAACCTGACGACACTGGAGGACAGGAGGGATAGGGGGAAACATGATAACGACATGTAAAATACTGAGAGGAATTGACAGGGTGGATAGGGACAGGATGTTCCTGAGATGGGACACAGCAACAAGGGGTCACAACTGGAAGTTGAAAACTCAGATGAGTCACAGGGATGATAGGAAGTATTTCTTCAGACACAGAGGTGGCAGGAAGTAGAATAATCTGAAGAGTGATGTAGTGGAGGCAGGATCCATACATAGCTTCAAGATAAGGTATGATAAAGGTCATGGAGGAGGGAGAGAGTGGACCTAGTAGGGACCAGAGAAGAGGTGGGGCCAGGAGCTGTGAATCGACCCCTGCAGCCACAAATAGGCGAGTCCTGGGGGGTAAGGGGGTGCCTGGTACGGTTACTGAAGAGGATGCCTGGTACAATTACTGAAGAGGATGCCTGGTACAATTACTGAAGAGGATGCCTGGTACAATTACTGAAGAGGATGCCTGGTACAATTACTGTAGAGGATGCCTGGTACAATTACTGTAGAGGATGCCTGGTACAATTACTGTAGAGGATGCCTGGTACAATTACTGTAGAGGATGCCTGGTACAATTACTGTAGAGGATGCCTGGTACAATTACTGAAGAGGATGCCTGGTACAATTACTGTAGAGGATGCCTGGTACAATTACTGTAGAGGATGCCTGGTACAATTACTGTAGAGGATGCCTGGTACAATTACTGTAGAGGATGCCTGGTACAATTACTGTAGAGGATGCCTGGTACAATTACTGTAGAGGATGCCTGGTACAATTACTGAAGAGGATGCCTGGTACAATTACTGTAGAGGATGCCTGGTACAATTACTGTAGAGGATGCCTGGTACAATTACTGTAGAGGATGCCTGGTACAATTACTGTAGAGGATGCCTGGTACAATTACTGAAGAGGATGCCTGGTACAATTACTGTAGAGGATGCCTGGTACAATTACTGAAGAGGATGCCTGGTACAATTACTGTAGAGGATGCCTGGTACAATTACTGTAGAGGATGCCTGGTACAATTACTGTAGAGGATGCTTGCTATAATTACTGTAGAGGATGCCTGGTATAATTACTGTAGAGGATGCCTGGTATAATTACTGTAGAGGATGCTTGCTATAATTACTGTAGAGGATGCCTGGTATAATTACTGTAGAGGATGCTTGCTATAATTACTGTAGAGGATGCCTGGTATAATTACTGTAGAGGATGCTTGCTATAATTACTGTAGAGGATGCTTGCTATAATTACTGTAGAGGATGCCTGGTATAATTACTGTAGAGGATGCCTGGTACAATTACTGTAGAGGATGCCTGGTATAATTACTGTAGAGGATGCTTGCTATAATTACTGTAGAGGATGCTTGCTATAATTACTGTAGAGGATGCCTGGTATAATTACTGTAGAGGATGCCTGGTATAATTACTGTAGAGGATGCCTGGTATAATTACTGTAGAGGATGCCTGGTATAATTACTGTAGAGGATGCCTGGTATAATTACTGTAGAGGATGCCTGGTATAATTACTGTAGAGGATGCCTGGTATAATTACTGTAGAGGATGCTTGCTATAATTACTGTAGAGGATGCCTGGTATAATTACTGTAGAGGATGCCTGGTATAATTACTGTAGAGGATGCCTGGTATAATTACTGTAGAGGATGCCTGGTATAATTACTGTAGAGGATGCCTGGTATAATTACTGTAGAGGATGCCTGGTATAATTACTGTAGAGGATGCCTGGTATAATTACTGTAGAGGATGCCTGGTACAGTTTCCAGGATGCGACTCAGCAGTCGGCTAGAGCGGCACCCAGGTACCTACTTACTACTAGGTGGGGAAGGGGTGACTAGTAGAAGGCAACATGTCTAGGGTTTCCACTTAAGAAATCGAACTGTGGGTGCTGCAGATGTGAACCCAATACGCTACCACATGAGCCTACAGCCGGGAACACTGACTGACAAGTCTATTGGTAAAGCCAAACTCCCCATCAAACCCACGCCATTATCGCTCTTGAAGCACCACTACATACCTTCATCCAGGAAGCATGGAAGGGACTCAGGTTCCAAGAAACTGGAATTATAATGACTGGAACCAGGCACACTGGGTACTGTTCCACAATTATTATTAGGGAAGGTAATTCTTATTTTTTTAACAAACTTGCCTTGAACAGCATAAGGGTATCTTCCCTCATCTACTTTTCGTTCGGATTTTTAACCCCAGAGGGTTAGCCACCTGGGCAGCCTCCAGTGATGAAGCATCACTACACTCGTCAGTAGTGTGTGATGAGCTCAAATGTGTCAGCAGACAGGTGGTCAACAGGGTCCAAGAGACGCAACAGGTGGTCAACAGGGTCCAAGAGGCGCAACAGGTGGTCAACAGGGTCCAAGAGGCGCAACAGGTGGTCAACAGGGTCCAAGAGACACAACAGGTGGTCAACAGGGTCCAAGAGGCGCAACAGGTGGTCAACAGGGTCCAAGAGACACAACAGGTGGTCAACAGGGTCCAAGAGACGCAACAGGTGGTCAACAGGGTCCAAGAGACGCAACAGGTGGTCAACAGGGTCCAAGAGGCGCAACAGGTGGTCAACAGGGTCCAAGAGACGCAACAGGGGTTAACAGGGTCCAAGAGACGCAACAGGTGGTCAACAGGGTCCAAGAGACGCAACAGGTGGTCAACAGGGTCCAAGAGACGTAACAGGTGGTCAACAGGGTCCAAGAGACGCAACAGGTGGTCAACAGGGTCCAAGAGACGCAACAGGGAAGGACAAGTCAGGTTAGAACTTTGAAGAAGGAAGCAACACGTACAGCTGGTTTAGAAAAACACGTAAGAAACACTAGCAACATATTTATTAGAAGACATTTCGGTCCTGGAACCCTGATCACTTCTAACATACAGAGGTTATATATATATAGGCGGAGAGTGAGGTGTGAGTGACACCTGGTGACCTGAAGAATGACATATTGGGATGAGGACGAAACGTTTTCTAATAAATATGTCCTAGTGTTTGCTTACGTGTCTTTCTAGACCAACTTGTCAGGATTTATTACCAAGACTTATACCAACAAGTACAGCACAGTACATAACAGAGGATGTTCTTCCTCACCACATTCCAACATATTCTAAGACCCTCAACATATTCTAAGACCCTCAACATATTCTAAGACCCTCAACATATTCTAAGACCCTCAACATATTCTAAGACCCTCAACATATTCTAAGACCCTCAACATATTCTAAGACCCTCAACATATTCTAAGACCCTCAACATATTCTAAGACCCTCAACATATTCTAAGACCCTCAACATATGCTTCCTGAATGCAATACAATTCTTGATAAACCACAAATTCTTAATAACAATAAACCTCGTTTATTAATGGGGTTTAACACCTATCGGCTACACGACTCAAGGATACCTCAATCCCTAGATAAGGGATTAAACTCTCAGTATAATCCCAGTGCACAAAATAATCCTGTCACGGACGCACAACACAAAAATTACGTTTGACAAAATTTTCAACGTCGCGGAATCCAGCCAATAAGAGAGGATTATGCGAATATCAACTCTGACGTCACAGGACTCCGCCAATAAACGAGGATTATGCGAGTATCATCTCTGACGTCAGAGGAATCCTACCAATAAGAGAGGCTTATTATCGTTGATCCATTTTCAAATCACCAGAGTAAACAATCCCTCAATCTGACGGTCAACTTACACTAGTGCCGCGGCCATGACACTGTACGCGGTGTTTACTGTGTCGCAGCAAGACAGGACAACGGTGTGTGACAGAGAAAACCATCCTGAGGAACACTACCCAACAACACTGCTCAGCAACACTACCCAACAACACTGCTCAGCAACACTACCCAACAACACTGCTCAGCAACACTACCCAACAACACTGCTCAGCAACACTACCCAACAACACTGCTCAGCAACACTACCCAACAACACTGCTCAGCAACACTACCCAACAACACTGCTCAGCAACACTGCTCAGCAACACTACCCAACAACACTGCTCAGCAACACTACCCAACAACACTGCTCAGCAACACTACCCAACAACACTGCTCAGCAACACTACCCAACAACACTGCTCAGCAACACTACCCAACAACACTGCTCAGCAACACTACCCAACAACACTGCTCAGCAACACTACCCAACACTGCTCAGCAACACTACCCAACAACACTGCTCAGCAACACTACCCAACAACACTCCCCCAACAACACGTCAGGACAGAAAGGGAAGTGGAGGTGTTCCCTGGGAGACAGTAAGGGAAAGCGGGAATCCTGCCCGGGGAGACAGAATGGTAAGGGAGGGGTCCTGGGAGACGAAAGGGAAGGGGAAACTTCTGGTAGACAGTAATGGTGAACTGGGGATTTTTCCCGGAGTCGAATTATAAGCAGGAAGGAATACATATAAATGACCTCATAGAGGACAGGGGCCAATAGGGAAAAAAGTTGGGCAAAGATAAAATAAAAAAATTAAAAACCGAAAACCAGGGAAAAAAAAACAAGAGGACTCCAATAAAAGGAGGAAAATTACCAAAAAAAACTGGGGGACTCCATTTTTGGTGCAAGGAGGGTAGGGAAAAAAAGGGGAAAATGCCCAGGGGAAACGTACAGAAACCCCAAGGAAAGGAAAAAGCCCGTGACATACTATGATGATCTGCTGGCATAAATCTGGAAAACAGATGGGGGCATGCAACTGACCACCCCCAGAAAATGTTGCCCATATGACAACAGGAAAAAAAAACTCCTTCCCCAAGCTTTTCACCCTGAAATGAAATTTCAGTAAGGAAAAACTTGGTATAACAAATTCCAGCAACCATCTAAAGGGGACAAAAGATACAAAACATCCAGGCCAGGGAAAACCTGTGCCACAGCCACCAAGAGGGGGGGGTTTTAGTGCCAGGAAGGAAAAAAAAGGCAGGAAATGGCGAAATGTAACAAATCCAGTTTCCTGGGGGAACCACAGTCGATGGCCCCCACCCAAACCAACAGATACAGATATAAGGGAAAAAACCCCCTAAACAATACCACCACGATAACATTTTTCTTGCAAATATACAGGGGCTAAAAGAAAAAAAAAAATATTTTTTTCCTGGATTTGAGAGGCAAAGGAATTTCGGCTTTTACTGAACCCCCATAAAGGATCACTTGACAACGAAATATGGATCCCAGGTTACAACCATACAGATGGGGCAGGGGGAACAGGGAAAAGGGGGGTTTGAATTGGAAATCACTTGTTTTCACAGAACTGCAATGCCTCAAAAGACGTAGGGGAAATTTTGCAGTAAAAGGCGAGAAACCCAAAAACCATCATTGTGTAGTCAAAGCCCCCGGATGCAAATCCCAGCAATTCCAGGAACAGCTGGAAAAAATTTACCACTGTCTGGAAAATCTTCCCCTCTGAAACTCTTGCTCCTGGGGATTTAACTTGGCACCTAAAATGGAGGGAAAATAAAAAAATATTGTTTGGGAAAAACACAGGGGGGCAGCTTGATGAAAATCACACCCAAACTTTTTAAAAATTTTGCACAAAATTCAATTTAAACCAGCAAATAATAGAGCCACAGACTGGAGAAAAACTAGACCTCATCTTTACTAACAATGATGATCTGATAAGAAATGTCACCTATCAAAAAAAATATACTCAGATCACAACATAATTGGGGTTCAGACATGATTTGGGGCCTCAGACCGACAAAATGAGACTAGTCACGAGGGGGCATTACCAAATTCAACTTCAAAAAAAAACAAAAGTGGGGGCAAGAACAAGTCCCAAAGATATAAGCTGGGGAAAATATCTAACAACACAGACCCAAACTTTTGCCCAGAACAGATTAACTCTGGACCGATTTTCACGGTTATTTCTAAGAAAAAGGGGGAGAGATTAAAAAAAAAGGGCAGGCGCTCCCCTTTCAGGCGACGGAAAGAATAACAGGGAAAAGGGTCAAATTAAAAAGGAGGGAGACACTGGTCAGAGAAAGCAAAACGAACTTGAAAAAGAACTTTTTTGGGGTCAGGAATCTGGGAAAAACTAAAGCCATAAAGAAACCCGAAAAAACCCCAAAAATTTTCTTTCCCATGCCAAATCAAAAACGAAAAACGTCAGTATTGGGGCCCCCAAAACAAAATGGGTCCACACAGATGACAGAAGGAAAAGATGAGCTACTGTCCAAATGATGTTTTTTTGGCAAACCAGACTGGGGGAAATCAAGATCAAAATGAAATTTTTATGAAACTAAAAAAGATTAAAACGCCCCGATATCCCACGCCAAATGACTTAACAGGCGATAAAAGACATGCCCATGCACTCTGCCCCAGGGCCAACCATGGAACTCTGTGCATCAGAACTGCAAAACCCCCATACGGGCCCCTTTTCCCATCCTTTGGGGAGGAGCATGGACACGGGGTCGTCCTCGTTTCTAAAAAAAAAAGACAAGCCCCACCCACGGGGGGAGTAAAGCAACACAAAGAACTACAAAATAGCATAACATCCCTATCATAAAAACTTGAAAGGGTCCTAAGAAGAAGATCACCACCCCTCTAGAAACCCATAACAACCAGGAAAATGGGTTTAGAACAGGGCGCTCCTGTCTGTCTCAACATGGGTCACAGAAAGGTCCTAAATGCACAGAAGACAAAAAAAAGGATGTAATATATACAGATTTTGAAAGCCTTCGACAAGTGTGACCATTTGAATAGCGCACAAAATGCGCGCTAAAGGAAAAAGGAAAAGTTTGATGGATCTATAATTTTCACTAACAGAACACAGAGAATTCAACAGAGTAAAGTCCGAGGCAGCTTGGCCTGTTCCACAGGCAGTCTAGTCCCCTCTTGTTCCTCATCCTCATATCCGACATAGACAAGGATGCAGCCACAGCACGTGTCTTCCCTTTTGATGACACCGAATCTGCATGAAGTTCTTCCATTCAAAATGCAAAGGTTCCCCCGGGGGACATCAACCAAATCTTTTAGTGGGGTGCAGAAAACAAATGAAAATTCAACATTTAAAAATTTAATTAAGATAGGAAAATGAGAAATTAAAACCATCAGAGTACAAAAAAAATTCTGGCCAAAATAGGCAAACACCAACGTCAAAGACCGGGGGATTATGTGGGGGATTCCCCAAGGACCATAACATTTATCAATTATCTGCTAGAAAAAAGACAGGATGGATAATGAGAACCTTCAAACTAGGGAGGGCCCATGGAACCCTTTTTTCAGGTCACTTGTTCATCTAGGGTGGAATATTCGCACTTTTAGCACCTTTTAAGGCAGGGGGGAAATTGCGACCCGGAAAATGTACAGAGAATTTTCCCGGCATAACGGGAGAAAAACACCCAATTCGGGGGGCTTGGGGTTTTTAAACCTGTATTCCTGGAACGCAGGAGGGGGGAGATACATGATTTATACACCTGGGAAAAACCTAGAGGATAGTACCGAACCCCGAAAATCACTACTACGAAAGCAAAAGACTTGGCAGACGATGCCCCTCCCCCAAAGAAAAAAAAGGTGTCACTACAGTTAAGGACCCTCAATAATGTCAGGGACGGACGTTTAACTGCCTCCCAGCACAAAAAGGGGATTACCAACAGACCCTGGCCCTGCTGGCACTGACAAGCCCAAAAGGGAGTTCCCGATCAGGGGGTGTGGTCGTACGTTGGTTTTGTGCGCCAGAGCAACAGCCTGGTTTACGGCGCTGATCCCCCGGAGGCTTACAGACGGGGCCCCGGGGGGGGCCCCCCGAAACACTCTCCAGGAAAACTCCGGAAACAACCTGCTCAGCAACACTCCCAAAACACTGCTCAGAAACACCCCAGCCCCCCAGAAACATCCCAACAACCCCCTCAGAAAACCACCCAACAACCTGCTGCAACACCCCAACAACCTGTCAGCAACATGCTCAGAAACCTCCCCAACAAACTGTTTCAGAAACCCCCCAACACTGTCAGCAAATCCCAACAACCTTCAGAAACACTCCCCAACAACCCGAAAAGACCCAAAAAAACACTGTAGAACCCAACAACACTGCTCAGAAACCTCCCCAAAAACACTGTCAAAATCCCCCAACAACACTGCTCAGCAACACTCCCAAAAACCCGCTGAAACCTCCCAAATAAAGAAACACTCAAAACCCTGTCAGAAACATAAAAACAAAAACCCCAGAAACCCTCCCAAAAACCCCGCTCGAACCTGCTAAACAACCTACGGGAAAAACCCTTGCTCAAGCGCACCCCAACAACCTGCTCAGCAACGTACCCCCAACACGCTCAGAAACCCCAACAACACTCCAGCAACACTCCCAACAACCTGCTCAAACATTTTCCAACCTCTAAACACTCCCAAAACACTGCTCACACCATCCCAAAAACTGCTCAGCACCCAACAACCTGCCCAACATTTCCCAAAAAACACTGCCAGAAACACTCAAAAAAACCTGCCACCAACACTCCCAACAAAACTGTCAGCAACACTCCCAAACACACGTCGCAACCACCCAAAAACCCTGCTCAGCAACACTCCCAGCAACACTGCCGAAACACTCCCAACAACCTTCAGAAAACCTCCCCCAAAACCACGCTAGACACTACCCCAAAAACCCCGCTCAGAAACACGTCAGCAACACCCCAACAACCTGCCAGCCCCCCCAACACTCCCTTGGCAAACTCCCAACAACACTGCTCACAAACTCCCAAACAACACTCCACCCAACTCCCAACAACCTGCTCGGCAACACTCCCCAACAACCTGCTCAGAAACACTCCCAACAACACCCCAGAAACACTCCCAACAACACTGCTCAGCAACACCCCCAACAACACTGCCGAAACACTCCCAACAACCCTTTCAGAACCCCCAACAACCTGCTCAGCCCTCCCAAAAACCCCCTTCACAACACTCCCAACAACACTGCTCACAAATTAACAACCTACGAACAACCTGCTCAGCGCCCACCAACAAAACCCCAGCCATCCCAAAAAACCCCCAGAACATCCCAACAAATGTAGAAACCTCCCAAACAACACCCCCCGCAACTCCCAAAAACCTTCCACAAACTCCCAAACACCTCAGAAAAACCCAACAACCGTCAGAAACACTCCCAACAACACTGCTCAGAAACAGTCCCAAAAACACTGCTCAGCAACACTCCCAACAACATGTCAGCAACACTCCCAACAACACTGCTCAGCAGCACCCCCAACCACTGCTCAGAAACACTCCCAACAACACTGCCCAGAAACACTCCCCAACACACTCCCTGAAACATTTCCCCAACAACACTGCCGCAACACTCCCAAAAACTGTCAGAAACATCCCAAAAAAAGCTCAGAAACACTCCAACAACCTTCAGCAAAATCCTGAACACTTTTCAGAAACACCTCGCAATCTGCCGAAACACTCCCAAAAACACCCCCCAAAGAAACACCCCCAAAACCTGCTCCAACACTCCCAACAACACTCCCAGCCCCCCCAACAACACGCTCAAACACCCCAACAACCTGTCAGAAACACTCCAACAACCTGCTCAGAAACACGCCCAGCAACCTCCCAACAACCCCGCGCACCCCCAAAAACCGTAGCACACCCCAACAACCTGTCAGAAAACCACCCCCAAAATGCCACAACCTGCCCCGAACACTAAAACCCTGTCAGCAGCACCCAAAAACTGTAGAACACCCCCAAAAACCCCGCCCCAAAACACTCCCAAAAAATGTCAGCAAAACTCCCAACAACCCTCAGCAAACCCCAAAAACATCCAGCAGCACTACCCAAAAACCTGCTCAGAAACACGCCCAACACTGCTCAGCACACCCCAACACTGCTCACAACATCCCAACAACACCCAAAAACCCCCAAAAATTTCCAGAAACACTCCCAACAACACTGCTCAGCAACGTCTCCAGCAACCTGTTCAGAAAACACCCCAAAGAACACTGCCCAAAACACTCCCAAAAAACTGCTAGAACACCCCCAACAACCCCGCACACCCCAACAACACTGCTCAGCAACACCTCAGCCACGCCGCAACACTCCCAACAAATGCCAGAAACACCCCAAACAACACTGCCAAAACACCCCCAACAACACTGCTCGCAACACTCCCAACCACTGCTCAGAAACACCCCCAACAAACTGCTCAGAAACACTCTCAGCAAAAAGCAAAACTCCCAACAACCTGCCCCAAAACACTCCAGCAACACTGCTCAGCCAAACACTCAGCAACCTGTAAAAGAAACACCCCAAAAACCGTCAGAAACACCTAGAAAACACTGCTCGCACTCTAGAAACACTGTTCCCCTGCTCGCAGCTGTCACTCAGGTGTGACCCCGGGATGGAAGTGGGGCACAAGAGAAAAATACGACGTTTCCCCTTCAGGGAACCCTTTTTAGTTTTCAAGGAGTGACTGATACAGCTCTCTCCTAGGGGCGAAATGTGAAAAGTTTCGCTATGAAAACCAATAACAATTCACAATCACAATTCCGTGGTTGAAATAATTTACGACCCACAATACTGAGGTTGAACACCACAACCCACGGCCAAAGTGGTTGAACAATTCACAAACTAATGGGCTGGCCGTGGTTGGAACAAATTACAACCCACAATAAAGTGGGCTGGAACAATTCACAAACCACAATACCGTGGCTGGAACAATTCCACAAACCACAATAAAGTGGTTGGAACAATTCACAAAACCACAACAAAGTGGCTGGAATAATTCACAAACCACAATACCACAACAATTCACAAACCACAATACCGTGTTGGAATAATTAATAAACCATAATACCGTGTTGGAACACCACAACCCACAATAAAGTGGTTGAACACCATTAAACCATTACCGTGGCTGAACAATTCACAAACCACAATACCGTGGTTGAATAATTCACAAAACCACAATACCGTGGTTGAACAATTCACAAACCTACAATAAAGTGGTTGAACAATTCACAAAACCACAATACCGTGGTTGAATAATTCATTAAACCACAATAAAGTGGTTGGAACAATCTTACAAAACCACACAATGTGGTTGAACAATTCACAAACCACACATCAGGTTGAATAATTCACAAACCACAACACTGTGGCTGGAATAATCATTAAACCCACAACAAAGTGGTTGAACACCACAAACCACACTACCAGGGAACAATCACAAACCAATAATAAAGTGGCTGAACAATTCACAAAACCAATAAAGTGGTTGGAATAATTCATTGAAACCATTGGGTCATTTCTGTGGTTGAATAATTACAAACCACAATACCGTGGTTGAACAATCTCTAATACAAAAACCACAATACCGTGGTTGGAACAATTCTACAACCCACAATAAAGTGGTTGAATAATTCACAAACCACAATACCGTGGTTGGAACACCACAAACCACAATACTGTGGTTGGAACAATTCACAAAACCACAATACTGTGGTTGAATAATTCACAACTCACAAAGGGCTGAAGAATTCACAACCACAACAATGTGGCTGGAATAACTACAAACCACAATAAAGTGGCTGAATAATTCAAACCACACACAAGCATAAATAATTCATAAAACCACAATACTGGTGGTTGAACAATCTACAAACCACAATACCGTGGTTGGAACAATTCACAAAACCACAATACCGTGGTTGGAATAATCCCAACCCACAATAAAGTGCTAACAATTCACAAACCACAATAATGTGGTTGGAAACAATTACAAACCACAATACCGTGGTTGGAACACCCACAAACCACACACTGTGGCTGGAGCACCACAAACTCACAATAAAGTGGCTGGAACAATTCACAAACCACAATACCGTGGCTGGAACAATTCTCAAACTGGCTGGGCCACTGTGGCTGGAATAAATTCACAAAACCACAATAAAAGTGGTTGAACAATCTCACAAACCACAATAAGTGGTTGGGAACAATCTACAAAAACCACAACACGTGGCTGGAACAATCACAATCGCTACCATCGTGGCTGGAATAATTCATAACCACAATACCGTGTTGAACAGAATTACAAACCACAATAAAGTGGTTGAATAATTCACAAACCACAATAAAGTGGTTGGAACACCTCACAAACCACAATACCGTGGCTGAACAATTCACAAACCACAATACCGTGGCTGGAACAATTCACAAACCACAATACGTGGAAGCTGGAAACAATCTCACAAAACCACAATACTGTGGCTGGAATAATTCATTAAACCACAATACCGTGGCTGAACAATTCACAAACCACACTGTGCTGAACAATTCACAAACCACACTACCGTGGTTGAATAATTCACAAACCACAATAATTAGGTTGAACAACTGCTGAACCACAACATCGTGTTGGAACAATTACAACCCACAATAAAGTGGTTGAACAATTAATAAAACTACAATACTGTGGCTGAGCAATTCACATGTTCACACACTGTAGTTGGAAATAACCATAAACCATAATGCTGGTTGAACAACTACAAACCATTACTGTATAATAATCTTACAAACCACAATAGTCACTGTATTAAACAATTCACACAAACCACAATACTGTGGTTGGAATAATCTACAAAACCATAAATAATGGTTGGAATAATTCACAACCACAATAATGTGGCTGGAACAATCTACAACTCAATAAAGTAGCTGAATAATTCACAAACCACAATACTGTGGCTGAACACCATTAAACCACAACACTGTGGCTGGAACAATTCACAACTCCACACAAGTGGTTGGAACAATTCACAAACCACAAATACTGTATGAAGACCACAAATTATACAATAGCTCTATTAATAATCACAAACCACAACACTTACAACAATTCACAAACAATTAATACTGTGAAGGGAACAATCTTACAAACCACAATACTGATAGAGAATAATCTCAGTATAAAAGCCCGGTTGAAATTGGCTATCACCACGAAGTACATTCTACCGCCACTAATTAATTGCTTCCTGATTTGACTCAATTACTCATGTTTCAAATGGCATACTCATCATTCATAACACCTAATTCACTCGTTTACAATGACCTAATTATCACTTTATAATCATCAATTAATTACCTGCCTATAAGACAGTGCTTACACCACCTGATTACGTTTCATTTATTATTATTATTATTATTTTTTGCTTGCTTATTATTATTATTAGTTATTATTATTGTACTCAGCAGTAGCTGCGGTTAACGTCTTAATAATCGCCCCCATGGCACTTACCTCACTTATTAGTGATTTATGAGCGATTGCACACAAAAATGCGTGCGTGTGCGTCATGCTGATACTTGGTGATTATAGGACGCAGTCTCAATAAGTTTATAGAACAATGAATAATATCACGTTCCGAACGTGATTTTGGTATATCACGCTGAGTAATTACGAAGGGAAGCAAGGCCATTTCTCTCTGGTCTGGTCTGGCCTGGCTGTCTGGTCTGGCCTGGGTCTGGTCTGGCCTGGTCTAGTCTGGTCTGGTCTCTCTGGTCAGGCCTGGTCTAGTCCTGGTCTGGGCCTGGTCAGTCCTGGCCTGGCTCAGTCTGGCCTGGCCTGGCCCTCCAGTCCTGATCTGTCTGGCCAATCCTCCCCCAGTCTGGCTGGCCTGGCCTGTCGGCCTGGCTACTCTGGCCGGGGTCTGGCTAGCCTGGTCTGGCCTGGTCAGTCGGGCCCCGGCCTGGCCCCAGTCTGGCCAGTCTGGTCTAGTCTGGTCCTGGCCTGGTTGGCCTGGCCTGGGCCTGGCTCCAGTCTGGTCTATCTGGTCAGCCTGGCCGCGGGCTCCAGTCTGGCTCCTCTGGCCCGGTCCGGGCTGGCCTGGCTAGTCTGGCCGGCCTGGCCCAGTCTGGCCCAGTCTGGCCCAGCCTGGGTAGTCTGGCCTGGTCCTCTGGCCAGGTCCCTGGCCAGCCTGGCCCGGCCTGGCCCGTCTGGTCTGGCCGGTCTAGCCTGGTCCATCTGGCCCTAGTCTGGTTGGGCCTTCAGTCTGGCCGGGTCTACTCTGGTCAGGCCTGGCAGCCCTGGTCGCCTGGCCTGGCTAGCCCTGGCCTGGCAGTCTGGCCCGGCCTGGTCAGTCTGGTCGGCCTGGCCCAATTCTGGTCCAGTCTGGTCTGGCCCTTGGTCCTACCCCGGCCTGGTCTACTCTGGCGGCTGGTCCCGGTCTGGCCGGTCTCCCCATCTGGCCTGGTCGTCTGGTCTGGTCTAGTCTGGTCTGGCCTGGTCTAGTCTGGTCAGCCTGGCCCAGTCCTGGCTCTGGCCCTGGCCTGGTCTTGGTCTGGCCTAGTCTGGTCAGTCTGGTCTGGCCTGGTCCAGTCTGGCCTGCCCAGCCTGGTCTGGTCTGGCCCAGTCTGGCCCTGGCCTGG
>NC_091328.1:5172470-5189970 GCF_038502225.1 Cherax quadricarinatus | reverse complement strand
GTGACTGTGTGTGGTACAGTAGTCATGGTGACTGTGTGTGGTACAGCAGTCATGGTGACTGTGTGTGGTACAGCAGTCATGGTGACTGTGTGTGGTGCAGCAGTCATGGTGACTGTGTATGGTACAGCAGTCATGGTGACTGTGTATGGTACAGCAGTCATGGTAACTGTGTATGGTGCAGCAGTCATGGTGACTGTGTGTGGTACAGTAGTCATGGTGACTGTGTGTGGTACAGCAGTCATGGTGACTGTGTGTGGTACAGCAGTCATGGTGACTGTGTATGGTACAGCAGTCATGGTGACTGTGTGTGGTACAGCAGTCATGGTGACTGTGTGTGGTACAGCAGTCATGGTGACTGTGTGTGGTACAGCAGTCATGGTGACTGTGTGTGGTGCAGCAGTCATGGTGACTGTGTATGGTGCAGCAGTCATGGTGACTGTGTGTGGTGCAGCAGTCATGGTGACTGTGTATGGTGCAGCAGTCATGGTGACTGTGTATGGTGCAGCAGTCATGGTGACTGTGTGTGGTGCAGCAGTCATGGTGACTGTGTATGGTACAGCAGTCATGGTGATTGATGTGTATGGTGTAGGCTACCCGTGTACACCTCGATAGACTACCCGTGTATCCCACGATAGACTGCCAGTGTACCCCACGATAAACTGCCCGTGTACACCTCGATAGACTGCCCGTGTACACCTCGATAGACTGCCCGTGTGCACACGGTCGTATTATCCGACCCACGAGGCGCAAGTTAAGCAATAAATTGAACAGAGGAAGAGAGAGTAATAGGAGAGGGAGTTCCTCTCCCACTGCTACTGCCTCTACCAGCTATGTTAGAGGCACTTACTGCCTCTACCAGTTATGTTAGAGGCACTTACTGCCTCTACCAGCTATGTTAGAGGCACTTACTGCCTCTACCAGTTATGTTAGAGGCACTTACTGCCTCTACCAGCTATGTTAGAGGCACTTACTGCCTCTTCCAGTTATGTTAGAGGCACTTACTGCCTCTACCAGCTATGTTAGAGGCACTTACTGCCTCTACCAGTTATGTTAGAGGCACTTACTGCCTCTACCAGCTATGTTAGAGCCACTTACTGCCTCTACCAGTTATGTTAGAGGCACTTACTGCCTCTACCAGCTATGTTAGAGGCACTTACTGCCTCTACCAGTTATGTTAGAGCCACTTACTGCCTCTACCAGTTATGTTAGAGGCACTTACTGCCTCTACCAGCTATGTTAGAGTCACTTACTGCCTCTACCAGCTATGTTAGAGGCACTTACTGCCTCTACCAGTTATGTTAGAGGCACTTACTGCCTGTACCAGTTATGTTAGAGGCACTTACTGCCTCTACCAGCTATGTTAGAGGCACTTACTGCCTCTACCAGCTATATAAGAGGCACTTACTGCCTCAGTAGGGATACACACACAGTGTGTCAGTGGGGATACATACAGTGTGTCAGTGGGATACATACACAGTGTGTCGGTGGGGATACATACACAATGTGTCAGTGGGGATACATACACTGTGTCAGTGGGGATACATACACAGTATGTCAGTGGGGATACATACACAGTGTGTCAGTGGGGATACATACATAATGAGTCAGTGGGGATACATACACTGTGCCAGTGGGGATACATACACTGTGTCAGTGGGAATACATACACACTGTGTCAGTGGAGATACATACACAGTGTGTAAGTGGGGATACATACACTGTGTCAGTGGGGATACATACACACTGTGTCAGTGAGGATACATACACAGTGTCTCAGTGGGGATACATACACACTGTGTCAGTGGGGATACATACACACTGTGTCAGTGGGAATACATACACTGTGTCAGTGGGGATACATACTCTGTGTCAGTGGGGATACATACACACTGTGTCAGTGGGGATACATACACTCTGCCAGTGGGGATACATAAACTGTGTCAGTGGGGATACATACACACTGTGTCAGTGGGGATACATACACAGTGTGTCAGTGGGGATACATACACTGTGTCAGTGGGGATACATACACACTGTGTCACTGGGGATACATACACAGTGTGTCACTGGGGATACATACACTGTGTCATTGGGGATACATACACTCTGTGTCAGTGGGGATACATACACTGTGTCAGTGGGGATACATACACTCTGTGTCAGTGGGGATACATACACTGTGTCAGTGGTGATACATACACACTGTGTCAGTGGGGATACATACACTGTGTCAGTGGGGATACATACACACTGTGTCAGTGGGGATACATACACTGTGTCAGTGGGGATACATACACACCGTGTCAGTGGGGATACATACACTGTGTCAGTGGGGATACATACACAGTGTCAGTGGGGATACATACACTGTGTCAGTGGGGATACATACACACTGTGTCAGTGGGGATACATACACTGTGTCAGTGGGGATACATACACACTGTGTCAGTGGGGATACATACACTGTGTCAGTGGGGATACATACACTGTGTCAGTGGGGATACATACACTGTGTCAGTGGGGATACATACACTGTGTCAGTGGGGATACATACACTGTGTCAGTGGGGATACATACACTGTGTCAGTGGGGATACATACACTGTGTCAGTGGGGATACATACACTGTGTCAGTGGGGATACATACACTGTATCAGTGGGGATACATACACTGTGTCAGTGGGGATACATACACTGTGTCAGTGGGGATACATACACTGTGTCAGTGGGGATACATACACTGTGTCAGTGGGGATACATACACTGTGTCAGTGGGGATACATACACTGTGTCAGTGGGGATACATTCACTGTGTCAGTGGGGATACATACACTGTGTCAGTGGGGATACATACACTGTGTCAGTGGGGATACATACACACTGTGTCAGTGGGGATACATACACTGTGTCAGTGGGGATACATACACTGTGTCAGTGGGGATACATACACTGTGTCAGTGGGGATACATACACTGTGTCAGTGGGGATACATACCGAACATTTTTCTATATTCCTCAAGTGGAGAAACTTCGCTGAAATTTTCCCCGAGTCAAAGTTTTAATTCCCGAAGTTCCTGAGTTGAAGACACGGAAAGTTCAGGTGTCCAAGACTGAGCAGTCTTACTGCCACTACAGTCCAAGACTGAGCAGTCTTACTGCCACTACAGTCCAAGACTGAGCAGTCTTACTGCCACTACAGTCCAAGACTGAGCAGTCTTACTGCCACTACAGTCCAAGACTGAGCAGTCTTACTGCCACTACAGTCCAAGACTGAGCAGTCTTACTGCCACTACAGTCCAAGACTGAGCAGTCTTACTGCCACTACAGTCCAAGACTGAGCAATCTTACTGCCACTACAGTCCAAGACTGAGCAGTCTTACTGCCACTACAGTCCAAGACTGAGCAGTCTTACTGCCACTACAGTCCAAGACTGAGCAATCTTACTGCCACTACAGTCCAAGACTGAGCAGTCTTACTGCCACTACAGTCCAAGACTGAGCAGTCTTACTGCCACTACAGTCCAAGACTGAGCAGTCTTACTGCCACTACAGTCCAAGACTGAGCAGTCTTACTGCCACTACAGTCCAAGACTGAGCAGTCTTACTGCCACTACAGTCCAAGACTGAGCAATCTTACTGCCACTACAGTCCAAGACTGAGCAGTCTTACTGCCACTACAGTCCAAGACTGAGCAATCTTACTGCCACTACAGTCCAAGACTGAGCAGTCTTACTGCCACTACAGTCCAAGACTGAGCAGTCTTACTGCCACTACAGTCCAAGACTGAGCAGTCTTACTGCCACTACAGTCCAAGACTGAGCAGTCTTACTGCCACTACAGTCCAATACTGAGCAGTCTTACTGCCACTACAGTCCAAGACTGAGCAGTCTTACTGCCACTACAGTCCAAGACTGAGCAGTCTTACTGCCACTACAGTCCAATACTGAGCAGTCTTACTGCCACTACAGTCCAAGACTGAGCAATCTTACTGCCACTACAGTCCAAGACTGAGCAGTCTTACTGCCACTACAGTCCAAGACTGAGCAGTCTTACTGCCACTACAGTCCAAGACTGAGCAGTCTTACTGCCACTACAGTCCAAGACTGAGCAATCTTACTGCCACTACAGTCCAAGACTGAGCAGTCTTACTGCCACTACAGTCCAAGACTGAGCAGTCTTACTGCCACTACAGTCCAAGACTGAGCAATCTTACTGCCACTACAGTCCAAGACTGAGCAATCTTACTGCCACTACAGTCCAAGACTGAGCAATCTTACTGCCACTACAGTCCAAGACTGAGCAGTCTTACTGCCACTACAGTCCAAGACTGAGCAATCTTACTGCCACTACAGTCCAAGACTGAGCAGTCTTACTGCCACTACAGTCCAAGACTGAGCAGTCTTACTGCCACTACAGTCCAAGACTGAGCAATCTTACTGCCACTACAGTCCAAGACTGAGCAATCTTACTGCCACTACAGTCCAAGACTGAGCAATCTTACTGCCACTACAGTCCAAGACTGAGCAGTCTTACTGCCACTACAGTCCAAGACTGAGCAATCTTACTGCCACTACAGTCCAAGACTGAGCAGTCTTACTGCCACTACAGTCCAAGACTGAGCAGTCTTACTGCCACTACAGTCCAAGACTGAGCAGTCTTACTGCCACTACAGTCCAAGACTGAGCAGTCTTACTGCCACTACAGTCCAAGACTGAGCAATCTTACTGCCACTACAGTCCAAGACTGAGCAGTCTTACTGCCACTACGGTCCAAGACTGAGCAGTCTTACTGCCACTACAGTCCAAGACTGAGCAGTCTTACTGCCACTACAGTCCAAGACTGAGCAGTCTTACTGCCACTACAGTCCAAGACTGAGCAATCTTACTGCCACTACAGTCCAAGACTGAGCAGTCTTACTGCCACTACGGTCCAAGACTGAGCAGTCTTACTGCCACTACAGTCCAAGACTGAGCAGTCTTACTGCCACTACGGTCCAAGACTGAGCAGTCTTACTGCCACTACAGTCCAAGACTGAGCAGTCTTACTGCCACTACAGTCCAAGACTGAGCAATCTTACTGCCACTACAGTCCAAGACTGAGCAGTCTTACTGCCACTACGGTCCAAGACTGAGCAGTCTTACTGCCACTACAGTCCAAGACTGAGCAGTCTTACTGCCACTACAGTCCAAGACTGAGCAATCTTACTGCCACTACAGTCCAAGACTGAGCAATCTTACTGCCACTACAGTCCAAGACTGAGCAGTCTTACTGCCACTACGGTCCAAGACTGAGCAATCTTACTGCCACTACAGTCCAAGACTGAGCAGTCTTACTGCCACTACAGTCCAAGACTGAGCAATCTTACTGCCACTACAGTCCAAGACTGAGCAGTCTTACTGCCACTACAGTCCAAGACTGAGCAATCTTACTGCCACTACAGTCCAAGACTGAGCAGTCTTACTGCCACTACAGTCCAAGACTGAGCAGTCTTACTGCCACTACAGTCCAAGACTGAGCAGTCTTACTGCCGCTACAGTCCAAGACTGAGCAGTCTTACTGCCACTACAGTCCAAGACTGAGCAATCTTACTGCCACTACAGTCCAAGACTGAGCAGTCTTACTGCCACTACAGTCCAAGACTGAGCAATCTTACTGCCACTACAGTCCAAGACTGAGCAGTCTTACTGCCACTACAGTCCAAGACTGAGCAGTCTTACTGCCACTACAGTCCAAGACTGAGCAATCTTACTGCCACTACAGTCCAAGAATGAGCAGTCTTACTGCCACTACAGTCCAAGACTGAGCAGTCTTACTGCCACTACAGTCCAAGACTGAGCAGTCTTACTGCCACTACAGTCCAAGACTGAGCAGTCTTACTGCCACTACAGTCCAAGACTGAGCAGTCTTACTGCCACTACAGTCCAAGACTGAGCAGTCTTACTGCCACTACAGTCCAAGACTGAGCAGTCTTGAAGATTGAGACACTTATGCAACATATGGGAATCTTTATTCAGGAAACGTTTCGCCACACAGTGGCTTCATCAGTCCAATACAAAGTAGAAAGGTGTAAGGAGCGGAGGAGTTTGAGGTAATCCTCCTCTCTTTACACCTTTCTACTCTGTACTGGACTGATGAAGTCACTGTGTGGCGAAACGTTTCCTGAATAAAGATTCCCATATGTTGCATAAGTGTCTCAATCTTCAACTTGTCGGTTTTTCAAACCATTCATCACACTAAGCAGTCTTATTGACTACCACTTATACTACCACTACTACCACTACTACCACTACTACTACTACTACTACTACCACTACTACTACTACTACTACTACTACTACCACCAGTACTACTATTACTACTACCACTATTATCACTACTACTACTACTACTACTACTACTACTACCACTACTACTACTACTACTACTACCACCAGTACTACTATTACTACTACCACTATTATCACTACTACTACTACTACTACTACTACTACCACTACTACTACTACTACTACCACCACCACCACCACCACCACTACCACCACTGGTCAGTTAGGTTATAGCGACGATGGTGATATTGGTAAGTTGGGAGGCGCAGTGCTGCCTGGCTACCAGTGTTGTCACACCAGTGTGTAGTGACGGTAGTAACACTGCTGTCACACTCCCTTCAGTGAGGCTGTTACATTCCTCAGTGACTGTTACACTCCCTCAGTGACGTTGTTACACTCCTCAGTGACTGTGTTACACTCCTCCAGTGACGTTGTTACACTCCTCAGTGACGTTGTTACACTCCTCAGTGACTGTGTTACACTCCTCCAGTGACGTTGTTACACTCCTCAGTGACGTTGTTACACTCCCTCAGTACCTATGTACAAATTCCTTAGAAATGTCTCAAAAGTAACCACCTAGCCTTGAAGACACATTCCAGGAGAATACATGAGTGGTACCTACCTAGCGTGGGTCAGTAATACCTACCTGCCTCCCGTGGGCCAGTAGTAGTATCTACCTACTTACCGTGGGTCAGTAGTACCTACCTACCGTGGGTCAATAGTAGTACCTACCTACTTACCGTGGGTCAGTAGTACCTACCTAGCGTGAGACAGTAGTACCTACGACAGTGGTTTATCATTCACACACCACACTATCCTCATGGCATCCCACCACATCCCTGGGCACATGCCCAGGACGATAAGAGAACTAAAACATATCAGCTAGAAAAACATCCTGAACAAATGAACAATAATGGACGGTAAGGCTAGTTTACTAGACTAACAGAAAATACTAGGTTACCAGAATATGCTAGGTTACCAGAATACCAGGTTACTAGGTCACTATACACACACACGAATCACTTCCTCGTTTATAAAAACACGTTCAGCAGCGATTTATTTATTTACACTCTCTTCATGTTAGGGTATGAGAGTGAACATACCCCATACCCAGTCTTCAGGTGATCCCGACTCACATTTCTTAAAACCAGACGCTTTCCATTGTTGCTCATGTTAACCCAGCAGTATATAGGTGCCAAGGTGATAGTTAATTGTTGTAGGTGCCACCCTGGAGCGAGAAAGAGTTTGGTGTTATTGCATATATATATATATATATATATATATATATATATATATATATATATATATATATATATATATATATATATATATATATATATATATATATATATATATATATATATATATATATATATCTGGGTGTATATACACTTGGAGATACATGTACATATTTCTAGGTTTGTATACACTACCTATAGATCAATAGCACACGCACATACTACTGGTAGTGGCCTTGGAGAGTGCCGTGTCCAGGCTGGCACCACCACTAGGCAGTGTCTGGCACTGTGGCACCCACACTTGGTGTTGAACACGTGACTCTTGACGGTCTGAATTATCAATTTCTTCCTCCATTATATACACACCAACAGTTATTTTCCGTATGTGATGCTTGAGGTATGATCAGCCACATAGCTAAATATATATCTAAATTTTTATTATATAAATTCTGTATACATTATAGATGCTCACTCAATAGACTTGGTGTTATACTTTCAATAATTATCATTATGAATATATATAATGTAACTAATAATTTTGCTAATAATATAACTTATACCAATGATTATAATGCTAATCATATAACTAATTACATTGATAATTTTAATTAATGATTATGTTATTAATCGCATAAAATATAGTCACACACACACACATTGTTCCACATTGTTCCACATTTCTCATACTTTAATAACTTTCACAGATTGTTGTACCAGCCATAAAGAAGGCTGTACCAGCCATAAAGAAGGTTGTACCAGCCATAAAGAAGGTTGTACCAGCCATAAAGAAGGTTGTACCAGCCATAAAGAAGGCTGTACCAGCCATAAAGAAGGTTGTACCAGCCATAAAGAAGGTTGTACCAGCCATAAAGAAGGTTGTACCAGCTACAAGGAAGGTTGTACCAGCCATAAAGAAGGTTGTACCAGCTACAAGGAAGGTTGTACCAGCCATAAAGAAGGTTGTACCACTACCACTGCTGGGTGATCTACGTACAGAGGCTGCTCTACAACCCTCAGAGACAACTACCTACGTCTACATCCAGAGGAAGGAGGGAGGAGGAGAAGGAGGAGAAGGAAGAGAAGGAGGAGAAGGAGGAGAAGGAAGAGAAGGAGGAGAAGGAGGAAGAGTTGTTAACAACTTCTACGTTCTCTCTCACTCTCAGTAATGGTAAGAAAAGTTTCTCACACACTAAGTATCACTTTATCTCTCTCACGCATTTATGTACATCTCTTAATGTGTCTCATTTATATATATACACACACACACACACACACACATATATATATATATATATATATATATATATATATATATATATATATATATAAATATATATATATATATATATATATATATTATATATATATATATATATATATTATATATATATATATGTCGTGCCGAATAGGCAGAACTTGCGATTTTGGCTTAAATAGCAACGTTCATCTTGCCATATAGGACAAGTGAAAATTTGTGTATGCAATAATTTCGCCAAAATCATTCTGAACCTAACGAAAAAAATATATTTCACTGTGTTTGTTTAGTATTAAATTATTGTAAACAAATCTAAAATATATACAGTTGGGTTAGGCTAAAATAAATTGTTCTTGTTATAATAAGGTTAGGTAAGTTTTCTAAGATTCTTTTGGAGCAAAATTAAAAATTTTTACATTAACATTAATGAAAAAAATATATCTTTAAACGTATAAGAGAAAATTTTAGAAAGGACTTAATTTTAAATGAGTTCTTGCTAATTGACCAGTTTTACATATTCGGCACGACATATATATATATATATATATATATATATATATATATATATATATATATATATATATATATATATATATATATATATATATATATATATATATATATATATATATATATATATATATATATATTAGACGAGGAAATATTGAAGAATCGTGAAATAACATTTGATTTAACCCCCTGCCCAACCAAAAAGATATTGACTTATATTTCACAAAAAAATATATTGGATAGAATCACATTTTACGACCATAAAAAAGGGGGAAAGAACCACATTCAGTCACGAATATGTTGGTTCCACCTCCATTACAATTTTTTCTTGACATCTTCTCTGTTTAAGAAGTTCAGAGGCATTCTTGCATTTGTCTTCACCCACCTGTCACAGGTACGTCCCCCTACACCCACCTGTCACAGGTACGTCCCCCTACACCCACCTGTCACAGGTACGTCCCCCTACACCCACCTGTCACAGGTACGTCCCCCTACACCCACCTGTCACAGGGACGTCTCCCCTACACCCACCTGTCACAGGTACGTCCCCCTACACCCACCTGTTACAGGTACGTCCCCCCTACACCCACCTGTTACAGGTACGTCCCCCCTACACCCACCTGTCACAGGGACGTCTCCCCTACACCCACCTGTCACAGGTACGTCCCCCCTACACCCACTTGTTACAGGTACGTCCCCCCTACACCCACCTGTCACAGGTACGTCTCCCCTACACCCACATGTTACAGGTACGTCCCTTCTACACCCACCTGTCACAGGTACGTCCCCCCTACACCCACCTGTTACAGGTACGTCCCCCCTACACCCACCTGTCACAGGTACGTCTCCCTTACACCCACCTGTCACAGGTACGTCCCCCCTACACCCACCTGTCACAGGTACGTCCCCCTACACCCACCTGTCACAGGTACGTCCCCCCTACACCCACCTGTCGCTGGTACGTCCCCCTACACCCACCTGTTACAGGTATGTCCCTCCTACACCCACCTGTTACAGGTACGTCCCCCCTACACCCGCCTGTCACAGGTACGTCCCCCTACACCCACCTGTCATAGGTACGTCCCCCCTACACCCACCTGTCGCAAGTACGTCCCCTCACACCCACCTGTCGCAGGTACGTCTCCCTACACCCACCTGTTACAGGTATGTCCCTCCTACATCCACCTGTTACAGGTACGTCCCCTACACCCACCTGTCATAGGTACGTCCCCCCTACACCCACCTGTCGCAGGTACGTCCCCCTACACCCACCTGTTACAGGTATGTCCCTCCTACACCCACCTGTTACAGGTACGTCCCCTCTACACCCACCTGTCAGAGGTACGTCCCCCTACACCCACCTGTCACAGGTACGTCCCCCCTACACCCAACTGTCGCAGGTACGTCCCCCTACACCCACCTGTTACAGGTATGTCCCTCCTACACCCACCTGTTACAGGTACGTCCCCTACACCCACCTGCCACAGGTACGTCCCCCCTACACCCACCTGTCACAGGTACGCCCCCCTGCTCTCTTTTAAGCCATTTTTAGGATTCTCGACATGTTCTTCCACTGCTGTGAGTCTGATATGTACTCTCTTGCGTACATATCAGACACCAACTATGATTTAGATTTTTCTCATACATTATCTCCTAACCCTACAAAGATCAAGGTCCCAGGACCGAAGCGTTTTCTAATAAATATGTCGTAATGTTTGCTTACGTGTCTTCCTAAACCAGTAGGGATACATACCATGTTACTCGAAGTATGATGCAGAAGATCTAATCAAAACATTGCAGTCCAGGCAGGTGTCTCCAGCAACGTCAGCCACGTCTGGCCAGAGTGTAGACGACGGTCTCAGCGAGGAGGTAAAATATCGCCTCGAGGAACAGAAGAGTAAGGTGGACGTTCTGGGCACGCAGTACCAGGAGCTGCTGGACCAACTCACTTCATACGAATCCCAGTTATGTGAGTGGCAGAACAACCACAAGCAGCTCGTCAGCCAGCTGGAAGAGTTGCTGAGGCAGAATACTGACGCGGTGAAACTGCTGAGTAAAGAGCAGAGTAGCGTACAAGGTCTGAGGAAGCAAGTGGATGGGAGGATGAAGCAGAGGCAGGCAGTAATTGAGAGCCTCTCGGTGATTAACACTAAACGAGAGGCACTCAGAGCCATAGAAAACACTCAGGGCTACAAATCAGAGGCCGATAACTTCATGGGAAGATGTCAGCAACTTTTCCCGGATATTAACGCTGTCTTCAGCGTCATCAAGGTGAGCTGGAATAATCTGTGCGTCATGGCAACGACGTGTTTCATTGAAATTATATGAGTGACATTAGACTTACTCCTTTCCTCCATAACATGACAGTGACGCAGCAGTGACGCAGACATAACCCACACTGACAGTGTATCATACGTTATTTAATCATTCTTCCCAGCACTGATGATGTGAATCATACATAGATTAAATGTCTCATCATACACACACACACACACATATACAAATTTTCCCCACACACTATACCCATTATAGAATGGGTACAGTGTGTGTACATATAGTGCGTTCAGGAAATACACGTTCAGTATTCTCCAGGGAATACACAGACAAATACACATCATCCCACTACTGTACGTACACTGTGTCTGCAGGTGCAGGAGGCGACAAAGAAGGCGCTGGAGATGGTAGCTACGGAGACCGGTGCCTCGGAGATCACCAGCCTCCCTCAGGAAAACCTGACCATCACAGAGAAAGTGACTCGCCTCAGCTTCCTGGCCAAGATCAAGAGAACTAACTGCTTGTCTGTGAGTTGTCTTAGTACCTCTGTAACACCTGTTGACATGTGTTTACAGGAAGCGTCTTTAATGTATACTAGGCAGGTGTTTACCAGGTCCCTTGTAATATATATTAGACAAGTGACTTAACATTTCTCAGTATGATAACCCAAGAGTGCAAAAAATTACGACGGCTGTTGAGCGAATGATGGTAAATGTGCTTCCTTTATATATATATATATATATATATATATATATATATATATATATATATATATATATATATATATATATATATATTTTTTTTTTTTTTTCCAACAAGTCGGTCGTCTCCCACCGAGGCAGGGTGACCCAAAAAAGAAAGAAAATCCCCAAAAAGAAAATACTTTCATCATCATTCAACAAAACTCAAAGGGGCCCGATCAAATTTGCCCCATTCCTCCCCACCAACAAACCTGGGGACGCTTTCCGGGGTCCCAAACCCCCCCACAAAACCCCTTTTCCCCCTTTTTAACCCTTTCGAGGGCGACCCCCACCCCCCTTCCTTCCCCCCAAAATTTATATGTTTTCCCTGTCATTCTTACTTTTGATCCATTTTCTAAAAAAGACCAAACCAACCCCAACAACCCTCTTGCCCTCCCGACTAATGCTTTTTTTAACCCCCACCTTCCCCCTAATTTTCCCCACTCCGGGAAATTCCTTTTGCATAATTTTACACCACACATTGCCCTTTGACGGGGCATTCCCCTGCCTCCCAAACCCTCCTCGCTGCCATTTTTCCACCCAAGCTTCCCCACCCTATAAGAGTGTTTACTACTATCTTTCATACATTCCCCTTTTTCCTCCAAGATAACGTTTTTGACTCCACATACCCCAACGCACCACTCACCTTTTTCCCCCATCAATTCTTTATTAACCTCCTCCTTCATAAACCCCCTCCGCCGACACGTCAACTCCCAAAATTTTGAAAAAAAATTTTCCTTTTCCATCTCCTCCTCCCAAATTTTTATTCAATTTTATATATATTTTATATATATATATTTTATAAAAAAATATATATATAATATATATATATATATATATATATATATGAAAAAACCCCCTGAAAAAATAAAGGTTTTGTTTATTTACCACCACATTATCCCTGTTTCCCTTTATAATGTGAGTAGTCCCCGGGGTTTAAATTTTTTCTATTCTTTCAAGTGGGTTTTCATATTTTGAAATCACCTTTTTACTGTGATTTTTAATTTTTATATATATATATATATATATATATATATATATATATATATATATATATATATATATATATATATATATATTATAATATATATATATATATATATATATATATTATATATAATATATATTATATTTATAGTAAAAAACCCCTTAAAAAATAGGGTTTCCAAAGGGTTTTTGAAACCCTTATCAAGGGGAAATATAAAATAAAGCACCGGGGAAAAATTTTTAAGGGTTTGGGCCCCAATTTCGAACCCCCAAGTTGAAACCTTTACGGGCCCCCCCGGGTAGGGCTTTAAAAACTCCCCCAACAACCTTTCCCCAAAAAAATTTGTTTTTCATTATTATTAAATTATTTTAAATTCCCCCTTTAATTTTAAAAGGGTTAAATTTATAAACCGGAAATATTCATATTATTGTCAAAACGTTTTTTTAAAAAATTAATTATTTCCTTGACCCTGGGGCGCTTATCTATTAACCTTGGGAAAAATTTGGTTAAAAACTTTTTACAATAAAAGGGGCATTGGGAATTTTTGTCCCCAATGCCTTTTTTGTTTTTTTCCAACCCTTTGTTTAGGTTTTTTTACTAATAAAATTTAATAAAATTTTTCCCAAAAGGAACCCTTTTGAACAAAATCAAAACATTTTTGGGGGGTTTTTTAAAAAATTTTTTCTGATCAAGATTTAAAACTTTTTTATTAAAAAATTTAAAAAAAGGCAATTTAACCAGGTTTCCCTGGTAGGGGGGAACCCTTTTTTTAGTTGAATGGGCCGGTTGTCCCTTTTTATTTTAAAAATATTTTAGCAATTTAAAAGATTTTAATTTTAAATTTTTTGGGGATTTTAAACTTACCTTTTTAAAATTTGGAATTTTTTACTATAAATAGGGTTTTAAAATTTGGGAAAACTCTAAAAAATTGATGAGAAAACCAAAGTTTGACTCTATCTTTTTGCGAGGAAAAAGGGGGACATAAAAAATTATTTGTTTTTCCGAAATTTTAAATTTAATTCATTATTATCCTTAAAATTAAAAACTAGAAAAAATGGTTTTTTTTTAAACTTTAACAGTAAAAGGGTTGTTATTTAATTTTCCCAAAAGGGAAAAGGTTAATCTTCCATTTCCTTTGGAAAATTAAAAAAACAGCCCCTTCTATAAACTTTTCTTTTAAAAAACATTTTTTCCCCAGATGTTTAAATTTTTAAGGGTTTTAAATTTAAATTTAAAAATTTTAAAAAAAAACAATAAATGTTCTATTTCCACCCAATTTTTCCCCGGATCAAAATGAGGGCAAACTTCTTTTTTTCTTTATCAATGTTTTTGGGGCTTTCGAAATTTTTTCCAGTTTAAGATATAAAATCAAAATTTTTAAATAGGGGAAAGATTTTTAAAAAACCCAAAAAATGTATTTATAAATTTTTTAAAATTTTATTTTTTTAACCAAAAAGGCCCGGGCCTTTTTTCAACTAAAAAATATGTTGGTTTTCCTTTTCCAAGGGGGAAAAAAGGTTTTATTTCTTAAGTTTTAATATTAAAATTTATTTAAAAATCTTGATAAAAAAAAAACTTTTTATAAAAAATTTCCCCCCAAACGATGGAAAAATTTTCTATAAATTCCTTTTTAAAATTGGATAAAGTTTTTCGATCAAACTTTAAAATCTGAACAGGAAAACAACATAAATATAAGATTGGGCTGGAAAAAGGCCTTTCTCTTTTTTTCGTGAATTTTTAAACCCTCCCTTAATTTTTTAAAAGTTGGGTAAACAACAATCCATGGTCGACAGGAATTGGGGGGAACCCCTTTTTCCTGCTTTGAATTTAAAATTTTTATTTCCTTTTTTTAGGGAAAAATCCCTTTATAAATTTGGGGGAAAAAATTTAATAAAATAAAAAATAATTTTAAAACTGGTTTAAAAAACTTTTGGTGGTTTAAAACTTATCCAATTGGGCCGGCGCAAGTCAAAGGGGGCCCCGTTAGGAATCTGATAGTAATTTCCCCGAAACCCACTTCTTTGGGTCTTTTTTCTCATAGTTCCTTTATAATGTGGATAAAACCTTAATTTTTTCCAGAGTTTTTTTACATTCTGAAATCACCTGTTTACTGTGATCTTATTGCATATATATTATATATATATATATAATATATTTTTATATATATATATATATATATATATATTCCCCTCTACAAACACTTTTTTTTTTAAACATGTGGTTTCCCCTAAGGGAGGGGGACCCAAAAAAAGAAAAAAAACATCCCATCACTCACTCCATCACTGTCCTGCCCCGGGCCTTTTTCTTTCAACAATTAACACTGTTTTTTTGGTCGGGGTGGGGTTAAAACCACCAGTGGTCCCATGAAGACTCTGGGTGGGGGGGGGGATGGGTTGGGCCGGTCAACCCGGGTTTTCCAGGATGACCATAGAAGAGGGTGGTCAACTGCACTTACACGTCCTGCAGCAGCAACCTGCACCTGCCCAGGTCATCCCCCCTCCCAAAAAGTGCCCGCCCAGGTTTACCCCCAAATAAGTGCTTTTTCCCAGGTCACTCTCCCAAATGGTTTCCCGGTCATCACTCTCCAATGGCTTGCCCAGGCTCACCCCCCAAGAAGGGCCCCCAAGGTCATCACTCTTAAAAGTGCTTTTTTAGGGCACCCCTTTCCCAAAAAGTGCCTTTCCCAGGGCATCCCCCCCAAATAAGTGCTTTCCCAGGTCACCTCCAAGAAAATTTTCCCAGGTCATCACTCCCGGGGAGCTTGCCCCGGGCATCCCCTCCGGGGAAGTGCTTGCCCAGGCCACTCTCCGGGGTTGCCAAGGGGTCATCACCTATATTCCCGCCATTCTCTTTACAGGTAAACCTGTCAGGCCAAACCTCCCCAAAATACCCGCAAATTTTTTGGGAAAATATATATATATATATAAAAATAAAAATATATATTTTATATATATTATATATATATATATATAAAAATATTATATATATATATATATAAATATTATATATATATATATATATATATATATTTTATATATATATATATATATATAATATATATATATATATATATATATATAATAAAAAAAAGGGGTTCCCTTAAAAATTTCCCTAAAAGGGAAACTTTTTCTTTGGGGCCTTCGGGCCCCCTTTTTCCCTTCCCCTTCCACGGCGGCCCCCTTCCACCGGGTGTTCCCGGGTTTGACATTGACCGCCCCACCTCCCCCAACCAATACCCCCCCCCCCGACCCCCCCCTTTTGGCCCCCGCCCGCCGCCCCCCCCCCCGCGCGCCCCGCCCCCCCCCCCGCCCCCCGCGCCCCCGCGCGCCCCGCCCCCCCGCCCCGCCCCGCGCCCCCCGCCCCCCCCCGCGCGCCCGCCCGCGCCCCTTTGCGCCTTCTTGCGCCTTCGCAGCGTCGTGACTTTTCGCCTCGAATTTTTTTTTTTATGATTTCCCTTTTGGGGGTTTTTTTCTCCCCGGGGTTTTAATTTTTTTAATTTCATTTTCTTGTCCTCCATCCCTCGATCAAATTTTGAGGGTTCCCCCACTTTTACCCCATCCAAAAAATTCTCGATATTACCAATTTTTTATTCCCCATGGGGTTTTTGAAATCTCCCCTTCTCGGGGCCCCCCCCCTTTTAAAAAAAATTTCTGACAATACCAGGCTTTCCCTCTCCCCAGATCAAATTTTTTAAAGGTTTCCCCCCCACTTTCCACCCCCCCAAACCCAAAAAAATTTTTGATAATACAAGTTTTTTTATTCCCCCCTTTGGGGGTTTTAATTTTTTTTTATCACCTTGGGTCAAATTTTTGGATTACCCCCACTTTCACCCCCCAACCTCAAATTTTTCTGATAATACAAGTTTTGATTCCCCCCTTGGGTTTTTTTGAAATTTCCCCGGGTCAAAATTTTTGAATCCCCAGGGGTAAATTCAAATGAACCCCCCAGGGGGATGCTTACGGGCTAAACAAGTGTGCGTCACCCCCCCCTGTTTTACTGGCGGTCATGACGTCACCCATGCCCCCCACACAGGCTGAATCTTTTCGACTTCCCATGTCAGTGATCACTTTTTCCCCATCCCAAATTTCTCAATATTACCAAGTTTTTGTTCCCCATGGGGGTTTAATTTCCATCTCCTCGGGCGTTTTTTATCCCTATGGGGGTTTTTTAAA
>NC_091328.1:5165187-5172370 GCF_038502225.1 Cherax quadricarinatus | reverse complement strand
ACACACACGCAACACACGCACACATTGCCAGACTCACACATACACTCCCCCCCTCCCCCACCGACATCTCACTCCTTCACCTGATCCCCCCCCTCCCCCACCGACATCTCACTCCTTCACCTGATCCCTCCCCTCCCTCTTTCACCCTCCCCCTCCCCACCTCTCCCTCCTTCCCCCTCTCCCTCTCCCACTCACCCATTTACTTCACTCTCCTTCCCACTCCCCCTTCCCACTACTCTCCCACATAGCCACAGTTCCTCCTCTACCTGCCCCCCCCCCACACTTACATACACAATACTACCATACAGAATTACATAGGTTTCCCACTCTGAGGCAATCAGGATAAAACAAAAATGGGTTGCCAGAGAGCAACAAGAAAAAACCAAGGGACAGGAGGAGGAAACTGCAAAGGAAGATTGGGCAGTAGAGCTCACGAAAAGGGAACATGAATGGGAAAAGAAACTAGAAGAACTTAGCATGAGAATGGAAGAGAGGATAGACATGGAAAGCAGGAAGTGGGAGGTGCAAGTCAATGCAGCAGAGGCCAGGATACAGAGTTTAGAAGAGGAAATGAAAAATCTGAAACAGCCTAAAGAACTAAAGAACATTTTGGGATTGACAACAGTCACAAATAAGGGGACTGTAGGGAAAGAAGGAGCAAAACAGCATGTAGAAGCTCAATCAGTGGAGACTGTAGTAAATGAAAGAGCTAAGCTATACGTGGAGGCCCTAACAGACCACAGCAGAGCCCAGGGAAAGCCGAGAAGGGAAAATGACAGGCTACTGAGCCCAAGTACATTACCTAGTGAAACTGAAGAAAGGAAAGCTGCAATGGAGGAAATCAAATTGAATGAGGGGATACACAGGGATATGCAGTGGGAGAATGAAAGGGTGAGGTCAGTCTTTGTGTATGGGCTCCAGGAAGTTGAAGGGGAAACATATGAAGCCAGAAAACAAGGGGAAAAAAAAGCAATTGAAAGCATCATGAAAGCAATAGGAGAAGACGACATGACCCAGCTGGAAAATTTTCGGAGAATAGGGGGGTATGTAAAAAAAAGAACCCGGCCAGTGAAAGTGACCTTCAAGGCAGAATCGACTCGGAACAGGATCCTGCAGGAGAAAGCACGATTAAGGGACATGCCGGCATACAGGAAGGTGTATCTCGACCGCGACAGAACACAAGCAGAAAGGCAGAAACAGAGAGAGATGGTACAAAGGCGAAAGGAGGAAAGAGAGGGGATGGAGAAGACAGACAGGAGATCCCAGACACAGGAAGATCAAATACAGCCTCCCTCACAACTTCCTATAGAAGCCTCCCAACCAGGTCAACCCCAGTGCAACCAAACACTCTAAACCAAAACACCCATGCCACATCCAATGCCCCCACCCACTGCATTATAAACTCCACCCCCACAGCAACCACCCATAGTTCCTTATCAGGTCTCCCACTTCCCCAACCCCAATACACCTCCCAGACCACAATCTTAGAAAAGAAGTTGAAGGTGTGGTATACAAATGCAGATGGAATAACAAATAAGTATGAGGAGTGGCACGAAAGAATCAAGGAGACATCCCCAGACATAATAGCACTCACAGAAACAAAACTCACCAGAATAATAACAGATTCAATCTTTCCATCCGGATATCAAATCCTCAGGAAAGACAGAGGGAGGAGAGGGGGAGAAGGAGTTGCACTGCTCATTTAAAACCAGTGGGGGTTTGAGAAAATGGAAGGAATGGATGGCACGGGCGAAAGGGACTACTTAGTAGGAACAATCCAGTCTGAGGGACATAAGGTGATAATTGCAATAATGTACAACCCACCACAGAACTGCAGGAGGCCAAGAGAAGAATACGATGAGAGCAACAGAGCAATGGTCGACACACTAGCCGAGGTGGCCAGGAGAGCACACATGGGGGAGCAAAGTTACTAGTTATGGGTGATTTCAATCACACGGAGATTGACTGGGAAAACCTGGAGCCCCATGGGGGTCCCGAAACGTGGAGAGCCAAGATGATGGATGTGGTACTGGAAAACCTCATGCATCAACATGTTAGAGACACGACCAGAGAGAGAGGAGAGGATGAACCAGCAAGACTGGACCTTGTATTCACCTTGAGTAGTTCGGACATCGAGGATATCATGTATGAAAGGCCCCTGGGAGCTAGTGATCATGTGGTTCTGTGCTTCGACTACATAGTTGAGCTCCAAGTGGAGAGAGCAGCAGGAATAGGGTGGGAAAACCAAACTACAAAAGGGGGAACTACTCAGGCTTGAGGAACTTCTTTCAAGACATTCAGTGGGAGAGGGAACTGACAGGAAAACCAGTACAAGAAATGATGGACTATGTGGCAACAAAATGCAAGGAGGCAGAGGAGAGGTTTGTTCCCAAGGGAAACAGAAATAATGGGAAGAACAGAACGAGTCCTTGGTTCACCCAAAGGTGTAGGGAGGCAAAAACTAGGTGTACTAAAGAATGGAAAAGGTACAGAAGACAGAGAACTCAGGAAAATAAAGAGATTAGCCGAAGAGCCAGAAACGAATATGCACAGATAAGAAGGGAGGCTCAGCGTCAATACGAAAATGACATAGCATCGAAAGTCAAGACTGACCCTAAGCTGTTGTACAGCCACATCAGGAGGAAAACAACAGTCAAGGACCAGGTAATCAGACTGAGGAAGGATGATGGGGAATTCACAAGAAACGACCGGGAGGTATGTCAGGAGCTCAACAAGAGATTTAAAGAAGTATTTACAGTGGAAACCAGTAGGACTCCAGGAAATCAGAACAGGGGGGTACACCAGCAAGTGCTGGATGAGGTACATATAACCAAGGAGGAGGTGAAGAAGCTGCTATGCGAACTTGACACCTCAAAGGCGGTGGGACCAGACAACATCTCTCCGTGGGTCCTTAAAGAGGGAGCAGAGATATTGTGTGTACCATTAACAAAGATCTTCAACACATCATTTGAAACTGGGCAACTCCCCGAGGTATGGAAGATGGCAAATGTAGTCCCAATTTTTAAAAAGGGAGACAGACATGAGGCACTAAACTACAGACCTGTATCACTAACGTGTATGGTATGCAAGGTCATGGAGAAGATCATCAGGAGGAGAGTGGTGGAGCACCTGGAAAGAAACAAGTGTATAATTGACAACCAGCATGATTTCAGGGAGGGAAAATCCTGTGTCACAAACCTACTAGAGTTTTATGACAAGGTGACAGAAGTAAGACAAGAGAGAGAGGGGTGGATCGACTGCATTTTTTTGGACTGCAAGAAGGCCTTCGACACAGTTCCTCACAAGAGGTTACTGCAAAAGCTAGAGGATCAGGCACACATAACAGGAAAGGCACTGCAATGGATCAGAGAATACCTGACAGGGAGGCAACAACGAGTCATGGTACGTGACGAGGTGTCAGAGTGGGCGCCTGTGACAAGCGGGGTTCCACAGGGGTCAGTCCTAGGACCTGTGCTGTTCTTGGTATATGTGAATGACATAACGGAAGGGATAGACTCAGAAGTGTCCTTGTTTACGGATGATGTGAAGTCTATGAGAAGAATCAAATCGGATGAGGATCAGGCAGGACTACAAAGAGACCTGGACAGGTTACAAGCCTGGTCCAGCAACTGGCTCCTTGAGTTTAACCCTGCCAAATGCAAAGTCATGAAGATTGGGGAAGGGCAAAGAAGACCGCAGACACAATATAGTTTAGATGGCCAAAAACTGCAAACCTCACTCAAGGAAAAAGATCTGGGGGTGAGTATAACACCGAGCATATTTCCTGAGGCGCACATCAATCAGATAACTGCTGCAGCATACGGGCGCCTGGCAAACATACGGATAGCGTTCCGATACCTCAGTAAGGATTCGATCAAGACTCTGTATACCATTTACGTCAGGCCCATACTGGAGTATGCAGCACCAGTTTGGAATCCACACCTAGTCAAGCACGTCAAGAAATTAGAGAAAGTGCAAAGGTTTGCAACAAGACTAGTCCCAGAGCTACGGGGATTGTCCTACGAAGAAAGGTTGAGGGAAATCGGCCTGACGACACTGGAGGCCAGGAGGGTCAGGGGAGACATGATAACGACATATAAAATACTGCGCGGAATAGACGAGGTGGACAAAGACGGGATGTTCCAGAGATGGGACACAGACACAAGAGGTCACAATTGGAAGTTGAAGACTCAGATGAATCAAAGGTATGTTAGGAAGTATTTCTTCAGTCATAGAGTAGTCAAGCCGTGGAATAGCCTAGAAAGTGATGTAGTGGAGGCGGGAACCATACATAGTTTTAAGGCGAGGTATGATAAAGCTCATGGAGCAGGGAGAGAGAGGACCTAGTAGCAATCAGTGAAGAGGCGGGGCCAGGAGCTATGAATCGACCCCTGCAACCACAAATAGGTGAGTACAAATAGGTGAGTACACACACACACACACACACACACACACACACACAGTGTCTTCCTACACCTTCCCATTTCCCTATTCACCACGGCCTCCCCAGCATCCACGACCTCCTCAGAATCCACGACCTCCCTAGCATCCACGACCTCCTCAGCCTCCACGATCTCCCCAGCATCCACGACCTCCTCAGCATCCACGACCTCCCCAGCATCCACGAGCTCCCCCCAGCATCCACGACCTCCCTAGCATCCTCGACCTCCTCAGCATCCACGACCTCCCCAGCATCCACGAGCTCCCCCCAGCATCCACGACCTCCTCAGCATCCACGACCTCCCCAGCATCCACGACCTCCCCCAGCATCCACGACCTCCCTAGCATCCACGACCTCCTCAGCATCCACGACCTCCCCAGCATCCACGAAATCCTCAGCATCCACGACCTCTTCAGCATCCATGACCTCCCCAGCATCCACGACCTCCCCAGCATCCACGACCTCCTCAGCATCCACGTAATCCTCAACATCCACGACCTCCTCAGCATCCACGACCTCTCCAGCATCCACGACCTACCCAGCATCCACAAAATCCTCAGCATCCACAACATCCCCAGCATCCACGACGTCCCCAGCATCCACGACCTCCTCAGCATCCACGACCTTCTCAGCATCCACAACCTCCTCAGCATCCACGACCTCCTCAGCATACACGACCTCCTCAGCATCCTCTCGTTTCTTCTCCACCTGAAAAACATTAACATTTTCCCGCTCTTATTGTTTTTACATCCTCACTACAAAAACAGCAGAATCCCGAAGCTCTGATACTCACTCCACCTCACTTATCGAAGCTCTTGTTCCCAGGCCACCACCACCACCCATTAGTTAGTCCTCCGTACCGTTTGTTCCCTCTCAATTAAAACAAAAAATACTGTCGAGGCATTTAATATGGCATTAAAACACGTGGTTAATATCAGGAATAAACCCTCTGATGGAAGGATCAAGCCAGTAAACCAGTTCTTCCATAGGTAACGCAGACTATAATGAGGTCTCATTATAGGAAGGCTTGCGTGAGGCAGGTAATCCGATTTCTCAACAGATAACCGATGGAACGCGAGTTGGATGCCCAGATGAGACGAGACGTATGAGTAAGTCTGCTCCTTATACCTTCTGTCCATTTTCACCTGTCAGTAAATATGTACCCAGGTGACAGTGGACGGTCGTGAGTCGTTTCACGTAGCGATAGTGACAACTCAGGCAGATCCAACCTTGAAGCCTATCAATAATAATCTCTTGAAGAGAAGAAAAAACTGCCGATTGATTCACTACCAACCAAACAAGAGAGAGAAAATACCTGGCAAGAGATCCAAAATAAATGGTTGAAAAAAAAAACGTTTTTGCCTACGGATTTCCAGACCACTGGAAGACGACTCTGCCTGGAGCTGCTTCAAGCTTCACAACGACGCACTTCTTCCTGAAACTATTGGACACACTCTTCAGATAACATAATGCAAAACACTGCACGGAAATACTCTTCAATACAACACAATGTTCTCAGTAGTTCTCCGTATTTTTTTTTTTTTTTCACATTTTTTTAGTCAAGTTTATTTCAATTTTACACACACACACACACACACACACACACACACACACACACACACACACACACACACACACACACACACACACACACACACACACACACATATATATATATATATACATATATATATATATATATATATATATATATATATATATATATATATATATATATATGTATATATATATATATATATATATATATATATATATATATATATATATATATATATATATATATATATATATATACATATATATATATATATATATATATATATATATATATATAAAGAGGAAATATCAACAAAAATAAAGAGTTAGAGAGAGGAAGTAATCTAATATCGCTAACTTTGCAATTCAGCGAGTCGGCATTATTCGCAACCTAAAATGGCATCTCGTACCCCCAGGGAGGTATGGACCCCCACAGAGGGAGGCATGGACCCCCACAGAGGGAGGCATGGACCCCCACAGAGGGAGGCATGGACCCCCACAGAGGGAGGTATGGACCCCCACAGAGGGAGGTATGGACCCCCACAGAGGGAGGCATGGACCCCCACAGAGGGAGGTATGGACCCCCACAGAGGGAGGCATGGACCCCCACAGAGGGAGGCATGGACCCCCACAGAGGGAGGCATGGACCCCCACAGAGGGAGGCATGGACCCCCACAGAGGGAGGTATGGACCCCCACAGAGGGAGGTATGGACCCCCACAGAGGGAGGTATGGACCCCCACAGAGGGAGGCATGAACCCCAGTCACCCTGCGAGTCAGCCTCCCTGTGAGTCAGCCTCCCTGTGAGTCAGCCTCCCTGTGAGTCAGCCTCCCTGTGAGTCAGCCTACCTGTGAGTCAGCCTCCCTGTGAGTCAGCCTCCCTGTGAGTCAGCCTCCCTGTGAGTCAGCCTCCCTGTGAGTCAGCCTACCTGTGAGTCAGCCTACCTGTGAGTCAGCCTCCCTGTGAATCAGCCTCCCTGTGAGTCAGCCTCCCTGTGAGTCAGCCCTCCCTGTGAGTCAGCCTACCTGTGAGTCAGCCCTCCCTGTGAGTCAGCCTACCTGTGAGTCAGCCTACCTGTGAGTCAGCCTACCTGTGAGTCAGTCTACCTGTGAGTCAGCCTACCTGTGAGTCAGCCTACTTGTGAGTCAGCGTCCCTGTGAGTCAGCCTACCTGTGAGTCAGCGTC